>NC_136891.1:5479200-5514146 GCF_949152265.1 Phoxinus phoxinus | reverse complement strand
ATTCCACTTCCAAATATAGCGAAAGACAGAAAGAATGGCCTTGTTTAAACCTGTATCATCTCCTGTGAGCCACACTGGTGCTGTGGTGTTGGTTACTCACCCTCCATAAACAACTAAATGAACCAAAGTGACGTTTGACAGACACACTAACACACACCAGGATCGCAGGCCTGAAAATCATCAAATTCTGACATTGACTGAATGTGTAAACAGGGCCAGTCTGCAGTTGCGTAACACACTGGCATCAGTATTGGACATGTAGATATTCAGCTCTTCCCAAGGAACAGGGGACAGCTGCATTTCAGAGATTATCCTATAAGGAAAAAATAAACTGCATTATAAAACTGATTGTTCCAGCTGTAAAATGTGATTGGATGAGCCAAGTGAGAGGACGTCGTAAAATAGTGGATATACACACACTTGTCAGAGTGCATCCGTTCTTTACTGATTTTTGGAAAGTTACTTGGTGGAAGAATAGCTTAGTGTGATTTTTATTTTTAATACGTTTATTTATTGGTGCCTTTTAACATACTGGCTCTGGAATACAGTGATTTTACCATAGATAAAGAAAGTGTTCACCCAAAAACAGTCATCATTTACTGACTATCATGCGGTTTTGTGCCTCCCAGACAAATCTAGAAAGAATATACATGTAGTCCATAGAGCAGACATCACAGTTTCGTCACTGATGTTGTGCATGCACTACGGTGGAAGAAAAACAGTGGGAACAAGCGGAGGAAAACTGGATAAGGAAGAAAAATGTCTTCTTGTGCATTTAGATGTGGGAATTGGACCCCCTGAAAAGATGGGACAATTTTTATAAAATACCGTGATGTGAAAAATGCATTCGTTTATGGTCTCAAGCCATTAAACAGACAAGCTGGACAGATGAACTCAATTATTAGCCAACTATTACAGCTTGGATTTTATGTAAACAACATATGTACATAATAGTCATATATAGTTTATAAGAGGCATAAAGGTATTTGCCCTACAGTTACAGCATGAAATATTTAAAGCTGTAAAAAATTCTCTCAGAACTGAAAGTTTATGACTAGAAAAGTCAGAATTGCAGGATATAAACTCGCAATTCTGAGGGGGAAATAAAAGTCACAATATCAAGTTTATATGTAGCATTTCTGATATATCTTCTCAGAATTGTGAGATATAAACGCAGAATTGTCAGATATAAACACTCAACTTCCCCTTTTTTTATTCCGTGGTTTCCATAGACTACTAGGACTGTCATGTTCTGCAACCAGGCTGACTCCGCCCACTAAACACGCCATCGCTATTTACAAAAAAACAAAATGGTCTGAATTACATCAAATATTTTGTTTACTTACGAACTTCTATCTTTTTTGACTCAACCTTCTGCAAAATATATCAATTCGGATTCTACCTAAATAGTCAGTTACACTTTATTTTAAGGTGACGTACATCATACTGACTCATAAGTACTGAGTAATATTAATTAACTACATGTACTTACAATAGAGTTATGGTTAGGGTTTGGTTTGGGGTTAGTTACTACATTTCTGAGCCAAACAATTTATATAAGCCTCCCAAGAATTCTTGCTTTTTTTTTTTTTTTTTTAAATCTGTTCATGATACAAGACGCTGTGCGTTTTCAAAGGACTCAAGCAATAGGGCAAGCATCGGTTATTGGAACACTTCAAGACAAAATGAGGCGTGTATTTTGAAACCTCTGAAAATTATCCTTATTCATATTTATAAATCTCTCTGAAATATTTTAGATGCAAGAATCCTACCAAATGAAATTGCTGAAGAAAACAAAAAGAAACTCTACATGTTCCCACGAGCAAATGCAAACTTATAGTTATTCAAGGAAAAGATCTGCAAACAACAGTCAAAGAGATCAAACTTTCTCCCCGATGTGAGAATCTGTCATCACCTCCAACACATTCAGACAATGCAAAGAAAACAAACAGACACGCAGGCTCTTTAAAGAGACATTCATTTATATTACAAGTATGATGACATATATATTGGGGTGGTATACCGGTAAGACACGATTAACTGGTGGAAATTTGTCAACCGGTAGAGATTTTGGAGTATTGTCTCTATCGCGGTTATCACGTGACGTTGCTGTGCTACGCGGACACGAAAGCTTATCCTTTGCATGCGTTTTTGAGCATTGCGGTTTAAAAACGGGTGACCGCAAGACGACTCATTTCAGTAAATGATGAAGCCGCTGCTCATAAAGCCTGTGAGTGCTTTTTGCCGCCTTGGACTCGAATGGTTAAATGTACATACCTATGTGACAAAGTGACCATGTCTTTGCAAGTATAAACACAGTAATTTATGTCTTAAGTGAACGTAAACAGTTGAGAAAGAAAACGCGTGAGAATAATGGATCTGTGCAGTCGGTCTTAAAGTGACAGCATCCAAATTTACCTGCTGTCGTTATTAATGTTAATCAAACAAAAAAAAATTACAAAACAAAAATCTCTCACTGCACTTGACACTTTTGAAACTTTAATAAGAAAAATGTAGCCTATATTTCATTTACACAGTAGACTATTTTACACTCGAAAAAATGCTGGGTTGTTTTAACCCAATTTTGGGTCAAATATGGACAAACCCAGCCATTGGGTTACATTTCTAAATTGAAATTTTGGTCCAACGTTTGGGTTTGTCCATATTTGACCCAAAATTGGGTTAAAACAACCCAGCATTTTTTTTAGAGTGTACATTTGATGATTTTAAATATTTGATTTATTATTTATTATTTCTAGTGCTTGAAGGTTTCCAAGTAGGTCTCATTTGTGTCTTTGTTCAGTTTGGTTTCTTTGTTCTTTCATTGTTTACTTGTCTTCAGTAAGCTTGAGAGTTATTTTTAGGCTAGTATCATGTTTTTAAATATTGAAAATTATGCATTTTCAATGGTATCAAAAATGTTCATATAATAAAAACCTTATTTAAAGCAAAAATAACTATATCGTGAAAGATATCGTTATCGTGGAATAAAATTACTCATATTGTGATATGAGATTTTGGTCCACCCATAATATATATATTTGAATAGCATTGTCATTATGCTTTCTGAATCGTGAATCTTGATATGAGCGAGAGGGAGAGAGGAAACAAAGCATTATTCTCTCTTCTAAATAGCTTAATTGTCACTTCAAGGCAAACATTTGTTCTGCGTTGAGACAAATCTTTCATGAGCGACAACAAAAGAGTCTCTGGCCGCACAAGCCGCCCAACCGGTAGATCCAGCAACATAAAAAAGACCTTTATGCTTTCAGATTCCCAAATTACGTTTGATCCCAACTGCCAGTGCGGTGTGTTACAAAGCTAATGACTGCAGTAACACATCTTGAAAATGTGTGCCCGGTGACGGCCCAAATCCCTGATAAATCTGGAAAATTTACTCTAAAAAAGTAAAATTGCTGTAAAAAAAAAAACCTGTGCCGTAACAGACTCGACTGAGAGTCAGTTCATAGGCCATTCGGACAAATCACGCTGGACATGGCTGTCTGCTTCAGTTAGTTGGGCAGAAACACACTTCTCTGTAATACCTATTCACTGCTGGGGAATCACTAACTAAAAGCTGTGAACTTCATGCACTACATTAACTGCTGTTTTCAAAATAACACTAGCAACACCGATTCAAATCAATTGATTCACCAATTTATTTGAATCATAATTCAGCAGTGTTCCTGGAACTGTGTGGCACTGCACGTCCTTTTCCCGTAGCATCACAAATCACATTTTCTCCTATTTGAACAAACACTAAAGCCTAAATCTCAAACTCGGCATGTAAGCAGTGCACTATTAATTTTATAAGCAATCAGACATACTACAGTATATTTGCCTTTTAGTTGTTAAAGACCCACTGAAGTGCCTTGAAAAGCGCACCATTATTCAGTGTTGACGTAATTTCCACTGAAACAGGAAGACAGGGCGGGACATTTCGAACAGCTCCTCCCCTTTTTTTAAATAGCCAATAGCGTTTTGTTTATATCACAGCCCGGCCAGAGCCGTTGAGCTCGGTAAACCCGCAGTTTACTTCTAATCTCCTCAATATCGCTTTCAAATACAGCAATCTGTGCAGAATTCAAATGGGACCGATATGCTTTGTGGTCTGCGCAGACTTGCGCATATGATCCGCTCTGTGTATCGTGTCTCTGGACCGGAGCAGTGTGTGCACTGCGGTGGTTTGCGTGATACTAACGTGAAACTGGACTTCATTCGCCCCAATGGAAAGCATTTTTACACTGTCTGAATCGTTCACTATCCCCTATATAGTGCACCATGTGCCATTCACCATGTAGAAAAGAGTAAATGTGTGAACAAGTGACCGATTTACGTCTATTTATAGTGTAGGGGGCGGGACACTTCCGATTCTAGAGAGCATTTGATTGGACAGAAAATCTGATGAGAAGTCATCAAAATCTTTGATCCATATTGACAGAAGTAAGAGACTTTTGAATGCTTATAATCTTCTAAATGCTAATATTGTCATTGTTTTAGAGCACTATAGGTCTAACATATTTATACTAAAAAACAAAAAACTTCTATTTTGATTTCATGGGGACTTTAAAGCAAGCACAAAACGAGGGTGAGCAACCACCTATTAATCACACAAAACACAGTATCACCACCCACAGAAAAACAACCAGTTTAAAAGGTTTTGTCCCCTTATACACTATAGTTAGTTAGGTCATTTGAATGAAATATTCCAAATGTTTTTGCTTCCTTTTTTGGAATGACATGCACAATAAGTCTCGGGACACGCTTTAAGAAGGTGTGTTTTGATTTCATGTTAATGAGCAGCTTGTCACTCCGCTAGCTACAGCTTCAAAGTAGCTTTCCCAACACTGGCGCTCTCGCACAAACACACAGATGAACAGCAAAAGCTCCTCGCTTCCATTCAGCGGTTAATATCTCTATGAGCACAGAAGCTTTTGAGTGCTGTATAGGCAGGGAGGAGAAAGCTCAGATTAATTGCCAGGGAGATCTCTCCAGCCAAGCCACTGTACCAAAGAATAGCAGCTATTGTGATGGTAAAAGTGAAGAGACGCAGAAAAAAAACTGTACTCGTCAATGGATGAAAAGGCCCAGCTGGTAGAATATTTGCTGTCATATGAGCAGAGGAGACTTGAATGTGACTTGACAGAGTGAGCGAGGGAGAGATCGAGCGCGTGTGTGCGTCTGAATGAATGCGTGCACGCTATTTAGCCCCACTCTGAGCTCCTAATGCATCCTGGGATATATTATGTGGTACATTTTGAAGGCTGTGTAATTAAATGAACACATGAACAGAGGAAGATGGGCATTATGAAGTGAACCGTAGCTCTCTGCGGTGGTGAAGGGGAGGTGAGAGAGAAAAACAGAGCTTTATTTTAAGAGCACGTCTGCTTTCCCACAGGCCTCGCTCTCGGCCTGCAGCTGGGCACCGATGGCACAGACCACATGAGCTCCTGTGGCTGGAACCAGGTGATGGACATAAAGAGAGAAATGGTGAGAAATAAACAGATAAGAAAAGGTGGAAGAAGCGCTAGCAAAGCCAAGGTCATGGGTCCCAGGGAACAGACATACTGATAAAATATATACAGGACCTTGAATACACCGCAAGTCGCTGTGGATAAAAGCGTCTGCCAAATGCATATTTAAAATCTAATGCAAAAAGTGATAAGGCAGAGATTGCAGGATAAAGAAAGGCAAGCATATAGAGACCGTACAATAGAACTCATGTGTATTTTGACAAAAAACAAGCAATTTCTTGATCTAGCTAACTTTAAAGTGAACTTCATGCAACTTGCTTGAAAAATTGGCATTTTTAAGGAAGAACTAAACCCTAGATTTATCACAGATTTGACCAGAAATTCCTGGATATGCATACATACTTGGTCACTTTAGATGTCAATCAGATGGCCTATTCCTGTCTAAGTCAGAACTAGTCAAACATCTGGCCCGAGTTCCCTTCAGAAGGAAAAAGACTTACAATTTGAATAAAAAGAAAAATGGCCTAATTTGCAAAAGTGAACAGCTAATGACGCTGTAAAATTAGTTTGACCTTTGCATCTACTGTTGTTCTGTGCGTTACACTTTTTAAGGCGAGACACGGCAGGCAAAAACATAGTTTTTTTTTTTTTTCACTGGTCAATTTTGAGATTTTGGGATATTTGTCTTCAATAACATGTCTTCTTTCAGACTTGTGGTGAAAAAAAGTCCAAAATACACATTTAGGTCTTTATTTTACTACACTTTGTCTATTTGCGTCAGTAGACTTCTCCGAAATTCAACAAAAGTTGCGTTCTAAATCAACGCGCTGCTCCGCGGTCTCTGTCTGCTTCCTTTAATCTCACACACCGCTGAAAGCTCTCTCTCCTGTACAATGCTGTCGGATCCAAATATGGTAATTTCCTTTTTATCAGCAACCAATCGTGAAAGTACAATGGGCATTTAACTCAAAGCGAAATCTCATTGGCTGATGTCAATTTCTGACAATGTGATTGGTTCAGATGCATCACGTGACGCGCTCTGACATTTAGATGTGTGTTTTTGAGTGTTTTTCTGCTCAGAGGCCATAAATGCTGTGTTTATAAGTTCTGATGTGATTTAAGTGGTTTGTATTGTTGTTGCTAATGATGAGATATTGTGTCTGTAAATAGTTTTTTCCACTAAAAAAGTATGAATTTTTACATTACAAATCTTTAAATGCCGTTTTCTCAAAATGAGTTTTTTGTCATTCTCCAGTATAAACATCTCAGCCTATGTACTGTAGCACCGATGTACACCAAACTTTCCAGTTATACACTTAGCAGTATTCTGAAGATATGTTCTGAGGGATTTGTCAATAAATCATTCCTGGCCTGATTTATGTGACATTTTAATATAAAAAATATGGCGATAATCGATTTTTAAGGCTATGGACAGTGTATTTTGATTTCCTAGGTAATGAAAGCATATATCCTGAAATCCCTCTGAACGTCTTTTTTCATCTTGTGTGTAATCAAAATGAAAAAAAGAATTTTGCACCTGGCTTTATCATATGTTCAGATCTATCTACTGAAAATATATGCAAAATTGTGCATATTTAAAAAGATAATGCCTAATTTGCCTAATTAAACATACAAATGTCAAAAACTTGTATAATTTTTTTTATGAACTTGTGTAAGTAATCAACTGAGGAAGTTTCATGGCGATATCTATTATTTAAAAAAATTACCATATTCACATGTAGTGTCTCGCCTTAAGTAAAACCAAAATGAGCAAAAAAACCATGAGCAAAAAGTAAAGCAAAAAATACTGGTTCTGACCCAAATAAAACAATGTGGGAAAAGACTTCTGGAATCGACTTCTGTTGTGGACAAAACAATCAAACCAACTGTGAATACACTCTAAAGAACTCTGTACCATCTCCTCAATGGCCTTCCAGACTTTAGCCGGTCCAAGACTGTGCACAATTACAGCAGATAGCAGGTGGATGGGGAATATGGCCAGAAAAAAAGCAGAAAAGCCACATCATATCTCAACGAAATCCAAAAAGACAGAGGCTGCCGCAGAGCAGTATTTTTGTCAGATAGCAGCTTGAGTCCTGATGCCGAGCGGTGCACATCCTCATACAAATTGGGTGTAGCCACGTCCATGCAAACAGTCTGCCCCAATCTCATGTCAAATCTCATGGGGTTGCAATGAATCAAACCCACAGTACATCCTCAGAAAAATACGAGACCAGACGTAACGCGCGAGGGGGCAAAAATCCCATTACAAAGGTCGGAAGCATCCCTCTTGCCTGGCGTCCATCCATTTATAGGCCAAATGGTTCCTTTCTGAAATTAAAATCAGTCGCTTTGAATCATGACTCACATTCTGTTCGGCCCACTTAATATTCACTCTAGAATGCAAATTGGTATTTTTTTCTCACAAGGTCTCAAACCAATAATTCACAGTAAAAACAAACTAATTCAACAGTGGGGCAGTAAGGAGTGGTATGAAGGCCCTGTGTGAACTTTTAAATAAACTAGTAGATTTATAAGCTGAAACTACGTTCATGTGCTTTCTGCTGTCAGTTCTATTTAAGACTGAGGATTTGACTTGGTTTGGCATGACTTGGGCCCTGTCCCAAATGGCACGCTAAGCACTCGTGGTGTTCCTCCGACTCCACACACTAATGACGTAACGCTTTGAATGTCGGGTAAGGGCTTGCATCAACGGAGCACAGTGGGCCAAGCTAGGGAGCATCTTTCTGAAACCTAAAATGACACATTGGACACATATGGTCTCATGCTCTTCCCGGTGACGTGGCAGCCACAGTAAATCTGCAAGACCGGAAGTCTACATGAAGTGTTCCATTCGGGACAGGGCCTCACCAAGTAGTCTCATTCCAATCAGAACTTCATGTTCGTGAGATAATTCTGGATGCATAATTTAATTGAAAATGCTATTGATATTCCAAATCAGCTTTCTGAATTTGGATTGGTATAGACCTTATGTAGCCCCGCCCCTTTTCAGCGCTGCGCTCATTGTCTTTTGTCTTCCGTCTGTATTTTCACAGCGGTCTTGCGTATTTATGAATGAACGACTCGTTTTAAAATCTTCCCGGTCTACTGGCATTTGTTAAGACATCTGCTTTAAACATTACAATCCTCATGATAACTTTCGTTAACTTTACATTAGGTAAATCCACTTCATAAGCTAATTACTCCTGGACAGCAATGCCATAGAGATATACAGTGTGACCGCAAAAACGGAAATTCAAAGACAATATTCTAAAGATGGCGGCGCCCTCGTTTCTCTGGCGCATAAGGTCTATAGCAAAACGAATGCAGAATTGCAATTTGAATCTCTTGGAAGGAAGTAGATTTAAAATTAGTTTACTGTATTTTACAATAGGAAAAACAGCGTTTATAAAGATAAATCTGAATAATGACTTTCTTAGAGAAGTAATTTTAAAAGTGTGAAGTTATGTATGTATGTAGGCCTATGGATGGATGGATGGATGGATGGATGGATGGATGGATGGATGGATGGATGGATGGATGGATGGATGGATGGATGGATGGATGGATGGATGGATGGATGGATGGATGGATGGATGGATGGATGGATGGATGGATGGATGGATGGATGGATGGATGGATGGTATAGACAGACGGATAGAAGGATGGATGGATGGATGGTATAGACAGACGGATAGAAGGATGGATGGATGGATGGATGGATGGATGGTATAGACAGACAGATAGAAGGATGGATGGTATAGACAGACAGATAGATGGATGGATGGATGGATGGATGGATGGATGGATGGATGGATGGATGGATGGATGGATGGATGGATGGATGGACTTAATTTCCCTAAAT
This sequence comes from Phoxinus phoxinus, assembly GCF_949152265.1. NCBI lineage: Eukaryota > Metazoa > Chordata > Actinopteri > Cypriniformes > Leuciscidae > Phoxinus > Phoxinus phoxinus. The sequence goes on along the minus strand of NC_136891.1, from coordinate 5,504,807 downwards.
GATGAATTTCTTTGTCTGACAATTCAGTAAATTCCTCTTCCGATAATTCCAATTTCACTGACACCTCATAGCGGTTTCTAAATCTCGTATCATATGTTAAAGCTTCAGTCACACTCAGGACCTGTTCATCTTTCTGGAAAGTGGCTGGATTTCAACAGATGAAACTCAGTATTGTGTCCTCAGTTCCTTGTAAATATTTATGAAGGCAGAAAACACCAGTGATAATGTCCAAGCATTACAAATGTGTGGAGGGTCTGATTTCAAAGTCTCCCAAACTATGTTGTCTGCCTCTCCTGTCAATTTTGCGGTTGAAAGGATAATTGATGTCCCGACGGTATTGCGTGCTCATAAATAAAAGAAGGCAAAGGCTGAAATGGTATTAAATATGGCTGGAAGTGAATATGAAATCAATGCTAATAGAGGCTACAAACTCTGGACTCTACCGTGGCCTTTCAACCTCCTCTTCCCCCACAAACACTACCCAGCATGCAAAGCAGCCTGAACGACATGTCACCTCCGCAAGGGCACCGGCGGCGATCTAGGCGAGAGTCAAATTCATCATGCACAGCAACATTTAAAAATAAAAAGCTGTTAAATGGGAGAAACTTAACACCTTTTATGAGGAACTGATTTATCGTGCGAAAGCTTTGAGTGTTTGCTGGCGCTGCCTGTTGTGACGGCAGTCCCACGACTCCGGATGCCGGTGGTCTTTGTGCGCTTTACAGTACGTGTAACAGCGTCTTTCGCATCGGCGCCTGAAGCAGGCCACATTTGATAGCAAACGATAAATTACCCAACTGTAAAAGCTCAGTCGCAGGAGACGGGTATAAAATACAGACGCCAAAGCTCTCTCTCTCTCTCAAGCCTCTTGAGGTTTTATTCAGTCCAGTGGAAAATTTGTCAAAGAGCGAGCTATTTTTATGAGGTCTAATGGATCGTCGGTGAGAACACATTTAACATGCGGTGGTGATATGAACGAAAACTCCAAACAATGTCACCTATTTTACCAGACCGTATTATGCCTGAAGTGTTACTGATGGTTTCACCAAAGCTCAATGAAATTACCATTCTATTAATAATACAAATGTGCCATGAAAAATGATTTAAACATGTAATAGATCAATCAGATTATATGCTAAAGGTTAAAAATGTTCTTCTGTTCAGCTGTCCACAGCAAAATAATAATAATCTTATTTTTTGAGTATTTTTGTCTCGCTTTTCCCTAAAACTCATAAAACATTCTTAAAGGGGTCGTATTATGCCCTTTTACAAAGTCTTGGTTTTGTTTTTGGGGTGTACTAGAATATGTTTTCATGCTTGACTGTTCAAAAAAAACACATTATTTTATACATATTTTACATTATTACAGCACCTCTCTCCCCAGTCTGGCTCAAACACAGGGATTTCGGTGAAGCCCCTCCTTCCGAAATAAGAAATGTGCTGTGATTGGTTAGCTGGCCCAGTGGGTTGTGATTGGCACAGCTTAGCGCTTGTTCGGGAAATGTCCCGCTCCGCCCCTGCGAGTTCTTCTCCAGTGTAAATATGTTTGCTGGCAAAAAAGCTATTTTTTTTGTTTCATCTGTCCATAGAACGTTTGAAAAGTACCTGACACGACTGGAACTTCAAACGGGACGGGTTCTATGGTCAGATGAAACAAAAAAAATTGCTTTTTTGCCAGCAAACACTTAAGATGGGTTTGCTGCACACAGGGATAAAAAAGTACCCCAATACTCTGCTATATCTTTAATGCTGTGGGCCTAATTTTCTGCCAGAGGTCCTGGACATCTTGTTCAGATACATGGCATCATGGATTGGATCAAATACCAACAGATAGAAAATCGAAACCTAACAGACTGTGCTAGAAATCTTATAACGGGCCATGTTTGGATCTTCCAACAGGACAGTGATCCAAAAAGAATAATATAAAAAATAAATAAAAAAAATGGGTCACTGAGCCCAAAACCAAAACCACTTTCAATTATTTTACTTCAATGGAAGGTTAGATTTTTGCAAATTTTTTAAATATAATATCAAAAGGATTACCAATGCAGATTTATTTTTTACAGCCATCTTTGATCATATTTACCAAGGGGGCAAATAATTCTGGATGGATGGATGGATGGATGGATGGATGGATGGATGGATGGGTGGGTGGATGGGTGGATGGATGGATGGGTGGATGGGTGGATGGGTGGATGGATGGGTGGATGGATGGGTGGATGGGTGGATGGATGGATGGATGGATGGATGGATGGATGGATGGATGGATGGATGGATGGATGGATGGATGGATATATAATTATTTTAAGTATTATTTTTCTTACTGCATTAGCAAGCATACATCTAACAAGAATAGTTGCTTTGACTCTTAGAATAAAGGGGGAAATTGTAAATGAATAAAGTAATTTAAAATGTATTCTCTGAAAACAAATCTTATTATCTGAAGGACTTTTTCACTTCAAATTAAAGTATCTTGTTTTACTGTAAACTGATTAAGAACAGATTTTTTTTGTTGTTGCAGTGTGTGCCCTGCACTCTGATCAAATCTGCTGAAATTTCACACTCGGAGTCTTTCCCTCGGACAAGGTTACAGTGTTGTTGAAGGGTGTTTGCTCTAGCGTCTCCATCGGACTATTCCCCAGCAGTCTCTCGCCACTGCAGCTCTCAGACCTCCTGGAGCATGACGCCGCGAGTTACACGAGGAATCCCGCAGAGACGCCGGTGATTTCCGTAAACCGGCCCCTGCCCAATCTTATTTCCCGGCCTGTACGTCTGACACCTGTAGAAACCCTATTTATTCCCCTGAATGCCAGGGACAAACGTGGAGCTCATTCACACTTCATTCCTTTGGGCGTCCGCTTATTGACCGTGAAAAGCGTGACCGTATTCTCGCTGCCCTTCAACAATGGAGCTTCAGTCGCTGTTACAATTACAGCCATCAGAGTACGAGGAGGAGGTCTGCTCCTTCATCCCACACGGAGAACGGGAATTTATATCTTACTATGTGAGGGAAAAAATCATACCGCACTGAGCTCAGGGCGCAATAAAGACTGAAGGGAATGACTTTTGTGGGACAAGCCACAGTTATATAAAGAAGATGTGAAAGAAAGAGAGAGAAAGTGCATGTGGATTATACAGATGAACTGATTCTTCTGAGATCAACACAAAGGAGGTTCTAGAAAGCAGCTCGAGTAATCCCTGATGCCAACTCAATTTCAGCTTTACTCCACTTTATCGGCATGACAAAACCGGGAGAGAAAGACAAACCGTGCACTACATTTGTCAAGTCACTGTATATTTAGAAATCTTTTTTTTTAAGTGATAACTTTACAATAAGGTTTCATTCGTTAACAATACTTCTAAAGCATTCATTAACATTAGTTGATGTTAATTTTAACATTTACTTAATTATTAAACAGCAAAAGTTGTATCAGTTAATATTATTTAATGGACCTGAGCTAACATGTATTTTTTATTACCAACTTTAACAATCATTAATAAACACTGTAGCAAATGTGTTGCTCATTTTAAGTTAATATTACTTAATGCATTAACCAGTGTTAACTAATAAAACCTTATTCTAAACAGTTACCCTTTTTAAGTTAAAAACTGTTGTTTTCACATTTTCTATATGGCAGGTGAAATTAATTTTGTGTGAAACCAAATTTACAGTACACTGAAAAAAATGGTGTAGGATTCACTCTGTAACCATTTTCACTTAGTAATAATTTGTGAAATTTACAAGTAATTTCTAAGAAACCGCAAGTAATTTAAACGTGAAATTTTGAAGTAGAAAGTCTGAAGTAGTATTTTCTTATAAAACATACACCAACTACTGTATATATACAACTTTTACAGTGTATGCAAGTCTGAAATATATAAATTACATACGTCACATGAATATATAAATCACACACATTTATCATGTATCTTCAACCTAATGTTTATCCCTAACATGGGGCACATTGTGTCACTCTTAGTATATTTACTGTAAGCATATATTTATGTCAGTATGTTGTAAGTGACTTCTTATTTAATTTGAGCAGCCATCAAGCACCTGTTTGTAATGCTAAAATAAGTCGAATAGAAGTAAAATTACTAGTGCAAATCTTTTAAGTGTAAATTCTGTAAGATCACGGTTTTTCCCTTAAACTGCAGATCACGTCAAATTGGAGGACTCTAATACGTATAGGCTACAGATTATAAAGTATGGGAATGCACATATGTGACCCGCTCTGGCGAAATGAGTCGGAAGTCGCAACGTTCCATTTAAAGATATGGGCCGATTATGTGGAAAAACAACGAAAAAATCGATTTCGTAGTCCAAATAATTGAGTAAAAATTTTAATATTAAAGTTCACAAAGTTTGACTAAATTCGCTGAAAATGAACATTGTTTTTCTCAACTCTAAATTGGTTCTAGGGGATCATTTGAAAGCTTATATGGTCTCCTCTTTCCATTAATACCAAAATCACTGGGTTACTGCGACTCATTTTGCTGGATCAGGTCACATATAGAAACCAACAGATGATGTATAGGGCCCTGTTCACACGTGGAAGCATTTTCATCAATCCAATCACAAGTGGATGACGTTAAATACAGCTGTAAACGGGGTCTAAAATGGGGTCAGGCTTGTCCACTTTTGACCAGTTCCAAAAAACACATTCGATCGGATTGTTTTCGTAGTGTAAACAACGCTCATGTGATTGAATGTGTTCAAACAGCCACAAAAGACACCTACAGTATCTCCTACTGACTTAACGTGTAAACATTATGAGAAGCACGCTAGATGGGATTTAAACTGTCAACTAAAGACCCAAGTTTGGTTTGAAGACAAATAGTGTACTAAGCACAATGTTCTCACTCCATTCCTGGTTTCTAACACACACTCACAGCGTTCAGCGTGGTTTAGTAGTGGCTGTCAGAGCAGAAACTAAAGCTGATGCTCTGTGTTTTTCTGTCGTCTCCTTTCGCATTCATATGTAAATTGTGCGAGCTTATTTTGTCCATTAGATCGAAAGATCTGAAAAGATATATACATGTAAGATATATACATACTGTAGGACACAAAAACTAGAGGTCCGCCCAGTTGGAGATGTCTGTCCTTGCTACTGGTGTGGAGCAGCACTTACTGTAAATGAGCATCTGAAAACCCGAGCCTAAAAGAACAGTGCAGCGCTTCACTTCAAAACACATTTAATTAAATCACCTTTTTACAATTTGATAATCTCACTGAATCGTATCTCGATTTTGATTAATTTTGCAGCTCTAATAAACACCATCATTAGACTGCAGGTTTTGTCATCTTCCCAGAAAGTAAACGTCTATTTCCTGAGCATTTGTGCTGAGACATTCTGTGCGGACAAAACCTGTGACGTTGCATACTTGCACATTTGAAATGCTTGTATCTCATATGATGTTAGTCATCTAACACTGTTCTGTTCCCCAAACAGAACCCAAAAAAATGCATCTAACGACAGGTGCAAAATACAAACAAATTTACAAACATAAAGAAGACATTTTCAGGGAAAAATATATCAGGGTCATTTTTAGTCACTTAAAACTAAAACTATATCAAAATGTATTTAAAGTAGTAATGCATTTAACACGTACTGATATAAATATTATAATTAAACTTTATTTGGAGTACTTTATGTATTACACAATGCGCATTTCTTAATATTAAGCCTAAAATGTGTTTTAATATCACTATTAGTAAGGATGGTATGATCTCTGTATAATATCAGTATTTAAATGCAAGATTTTTAAAGCGTACCTAAAGTATACTTGCAATATTTCCACTTTGACACAATCAAGTATACTCAAGTATACCTTTAACTGAACTTCAACACTATTTCTGGATAAACTAAAGTACATTGAGTACAAAATTAGTTGTTACAATTTAGCAGACTTTAAGTATACCAAATTAGTCAAAAGTACAATTGCAGGGTATTTATACTAAGTACATACATATATAAATGTATTTGTAGTATACTTAGCATAAAATAAATGTATTTGTAGTATACTTAGCATAAAATAAAAATATTTATTTTCCCCTGGGGTCCCATCATGTGCAAACATACATCTATAGCAGTCTCTTAACATGTCTGATTTTGAGTTTTACGATCCTTTAATTTAGAGATATATTAGTTTGTATACTGGTTCAAAAGCAGATCAGACTGGCAATAAGAGGGAAGTTTATAAAAGAGATGAGAGTGATTATTAGAGAAATGCAGTCCTATAGGTGAGCTAGAAGTCTAAAGAATGTCTGCTGGAGCACAGCCTTAGAATGTCCAGTGACATCAGTGTGACATCACAGCTTTAAAAAATGAGAATGTTGACAGTCGCTATAACACTCAGTCTGTTTGACTATCTGCATTACTCGGTGCTGCTTACTTCAATTCAATAGTTTGTTTGCTTTATTATTAAGATTTGTTCTGCTTGATCTGTCAATCTGCACGATTGTCTACGAGAAAACAAAGCCATGCTGATCACTGCGAGTCTGCTGCTGGTGCATTACTTCTACACCAAGGTGAACAAACATGCACCAAATGCACTGCAGTCGGAAGGAACCACACAAGAAAACATTATGGCAAAGACAACGAAAGGACAACTAGAACGGCATTTCAGAAAATATCAAGGTAAGCGCATTGTCATTGTACCATATGTCCATCTGAGTGTATATTCAAGTAAATTATACTTTCTGCAGTAAATGATCTCCATCAACTGTGTTTTGATGAGTGCACAATTGAAATGTTTGGTTTGGTTTTGTGTGCTGCTCTAGGGCTAGGCCTTGAAGCCGTTCTTGATGAGGAGGAAGATGCTTTGTTCAGGGCGAGCCCGGCTTTGAAAGGTGATACACTTCCTCATAATCCAAAATACTTCTGGTTTATGTTGTAATTATAAAAGGGTGATCTTGACATTTAAAGACAGCTGAATTATTTTTGAATTAACAGTGTAATCAAACGAATATGAGGGGCATTGAGAAATAAAACTTAAAAAAGGTGTTTATATTGGTTTTAAGCATGGCTGTGTTAACTACATTTGATTGAGAGAGGAAATACTGCAGTAGATTGACTTAGAATGCCCTATTTCACTGTCATAAGTGAACATTGTAGAATTCCACACTAGTATAATACAGATTTGCGAGGCTGTTTATAAAGAAATGCCAGCAGGAGGCGCTTTAGGAGAGGCAGAAACAACGGTTTCCATGGTAACGGATGTATACAAAGCAGCGCGACGATCATAAAGCGCTGCTGTATCGGGAACGATAAAGATAGATTTAATGAAAGTAACATCGAAACTTTTCGACGGACAGTTCCCTTCAAAGATATATTCATATAAAAAAACACGCCGCGTTTTGACTTTGAAACGTGCAGTGCTCATGTTTATTCAACGATGTCAAAGCCTTTTGGAAAATATATTTGTGGTGGGCAGTGTTGATATTGTGAACCAATGTATGAAACATTGTAATATAATTTGACAGCTATCAGTTGAGGTTTAACCTATCCATTCACAGTCCCTCCCCACAGTGCGCCAATGTTATGTTCTAAATGTCATAATCATTTGTTAACAAACAAGTATTTATTACTTCAATGAGCTCATTGTTTCTGCATAATTATTACATTGTTTAAATAATAGCCAGTGTTGGGTAAGTTACTCTAAAAAAGTAATTAATTACTAGTTACTAATTACCTCTTCAACAGTGTAATTAGATTACTGTACTAATTACTCACTCTAAAAAGTATTTAATTACTTTTAATTACTTTCTAAATCCCATATCAACCTCAACCATCTGAATAATACAAGGATAGACATGAAACGGTTTTAATTCTTCCAAATAAATTCTATAAAATTGCATGAATTATCCTTAAACTGACCAAAACATTTAAAGGGAGAAGGTTAAATAATAAACATATACTTTTTAACATCAGACAATAAATTGATGTTAAACCCACTATGAGATCAGATTGATCTATACACAGTATTTAGCTCAATTACATTAGAAGTAACTGTAATTAAATTACAGAAAAATTAAGAGTAATCCCTTACTTTACTTTTTAGAGGAAAAAGTAATTAAAGTACAGTAACTAATTACTTAGTAATTAGTTACACCCAACACTGATAATAGCTTTTAGCTAACTGTAACTTTGTATAGGCTATGTACATTTCTGAAAGGCATAACTTAACGTTACCTCTGATAACATAATCTAAATTGCAATGTGGACTTTCTGTAAAGCTGCATTGAGTTTGAAATGATGTAAGCCTATTGTGAAAACCGCTATACGAAATAAACGTGAATTGAATTGAACAGTGAAAAGGGACCCCTCTCAAACAGTGTCCCGCCGCGTTCGGAACGTTGTTTAAGCGGCTTTTACACCGGTATTGCTGTATATTAAAAATTCATATAAAAATAAATAAACACCGGTATTCGGTATGAACTGGTATACCCCCAGCACTACTTGAAATTAGCTTCTTCTTTTTTTTATACCAATATTCGAGTGAGATCTACAAACCTTTTCATCTGGTGGGTTTCATCTTTGTTAAAGCTGTATTTTGTTGTTTTATTGATATTAATGACACAGACAACAGTGGGAATATTAGTGTGCTGTCACTTTAAAACCGACTGCACGGACCAAAAAACAAACTAATCGTTTTCCTTCTCAAATGTTCACTTATGACATAAACGAGGTAATATTTGCCAAGACGGGCATTTAGACAGTTTTGTGTTTGTGTCCGTTCAAGGACTCTCTCTCTCTCTCTCTCTCTCTCGTGCAGCTGTGTGTACAGATAACGTGAATCCCAATTTTCGCCTCTTCTGCGTTTAAAATAGCTTAAATGTGTAAATTGGCAAGACGAAACACGTCCAAATTATAAACTTTCACTCTATGATGGTTGAATTTAGCAGTTAATCTGCGAATCACATGTGTGCTGAACCGTGGGGCCTTATCCGTACGGATCCATAGACTGTAAAAAAAAAAGATGGATGACGCCCCATCACTCTCTTCCATTGGTGAAAAGTGAAGCCGTCAAAGTCCTTATATGGCGCTGACATCTTGCGCAGATTTGGGACCTGCTTCTGCGCAGTAGTGAATGCGGGACCCGAGTCTGTTCACTAGTGAGCAGGAAGTAAAAGCCGCGAAGGTCCCACCCTCACTCCCGCAGAAACGGTTAGTACAAAGTTTACTGTGTGAAATAAACAGTTATGGACATGTTTTAAAAAAATTACTTGAATCAATGAACAGCATTAATAAAGCCCCAGTCAACAGATCATTAACAAACAAAAAAAGTTGTTTTAGGGTTTAGTTACCCTTTAAGTGCAATTTGACCTATTTATGACCGGGCTTTATGTCCTACTGGGACCAACCACCGAGGGCCGATCAAAACGCTTTGGCTTCACTTTTCAGCACTTGTGCGGCACGCTTGTAAGGATCACAGATCAACTGCGATCCGTTTCACCCCTAAAAAATTAATTCAACTAAATAGGTTTTATAGAATAAAGTGATATATGTCATGAATTTTTCTAATTATTTTAAAAGGAAAATACAATTTCAATTAAATTTCAATTTCAAATAAGCTTTATTAGCATGACTGTGTATCACAATGTTGCAAAAGCATTAACATATTATATATAAATAATAAAACAAACAAAAAGATGAACCATATATATGTATAATATATAATATAATACTTGGACACAAAAATATGGACGTCATGTCATTGACCCATGAACATCTTTAATCACAGTAACTATTATACTGATAAAAATGAAGTAAATAAAAAAATATAATATAATAATATAATAAATATAATAGTTTCTGCTTTCTTCTTTTGCCATAGTGTCTGAGACTCCTACTGCCACTGAGAACGACACTGCCTCTCAGATCGACACTGAAACTGCCACTCAGATCGACACTGCCTCGGAGAACGACACTGCCTCGGAGAACGACACTGCCTCTCTAACTGCCTCGGAGAACGACACTGCCTCTCTAACTGCCTCGGAGAACGACACTGCCTCGGAGAACGACACTGCCTCTCTAACTGCCTCGGAGAACGACACTGCCTCGGAGAACGACACTGCCTCTCTAACTGCCTCGGAGAACGACACTGCCTCGGAGAACGACACTGCCTCTCTAACTGCCTCGGAGAACGACACTGCCTCTCTAACTGCCTCGGAGAACGACACTGCCTCTCTACCTGACTCGGAGAACGACACTGCCTCGGAGAACGACACTGCCTCTCTAACTGCCTCGGAGAACGACACTGCCTCTCTACCTAACTCGGAGAACGACACTGCCTCTCTACCTGACTCGGAGAACGACACTGCCTCTCTAACTGCCTCGGAGAACGACACTGCCTCGGAGAACGACACTGCCTCTCTAACTGCCTCGGAGAACGACACTGCCTCTCTAACTGCCTCGGAGAACGACACTGCCTCTCTACCTAACTCGGAGAACGACACTGCCTCTCTAACTGCCTCGGAGAACGACACTGCCTCGGAGAACGACACTGCCTCTCTACCTGCCTCAGAGAACGACACTGCCTCTCTAACTGCCTCGGAGAACGACACTGCCTCTCTAACTGCCTCGGAGAACGACACTGCCTCTCTACCTGACTCGGAGAACGACACTGCCTCTCTACCTGACTCGGAGAACGACACTGCCTCTCTACCTGACTCGGAGAACGACACTGCCTTTCTAACTGACTCGGAGAACGACACTGCCTCTCTAACTGACTCGGAGACTGACTCTGCTTATGAGACTGATACTGACTCTGATACTGACTCTGCTTATGAGTCTCAAACCGAAACTGCCTTTCAAACTGCCACTACCTCTGAAACAGCCACAGCTTCTCAGACTGACACTGCCTCTGAGATTGACACTGCCTCTGAGATCGACACTGCCTCGGAGATTGACACTGCCTCGGAGATTGACACTGCCTCGGAGATGGACACTGCCTCGGAGATCGACACTGCCTCGGAGATTGACACTGCCTCAGAGATTGACACTGCCTCGGAGATTGACACTGCCTCGGAGATGGACACTGCCTCGGAGATGGACACTGCCTCGGAGATGGACACTGCCTCTGAGATTGACACTGCCTCGGAGATGGACACTGCCTCGGAGATTGACAGTGCCTCGGAGATTGACAGTGCCTCGGAGATTGACAGTGCCTCGGAGATTGACAGTGCCTCGGAGATTGACACTGCCTCGGAGATTGACAGTGCCTCTGAGATTGACAGTGCCTCTGAGATTGACAGTGCCTCGGAGATCGACACTGCCTCGGAGATCGACACTGCCTCGGAGATCGACACTGCCTCGGAGATTGACAGTGCCTCGGAGATCGACACTGCCTCGGAGATCGACACTGCCTCGGAGATCGACACTGCCTCGGAGATCGACACTGCCTCGGAGATCGACACTGCCTCGGAGATCGACACTGCCTCGGAGATCGACACTGCCTCGGAGATCGACACTGCCTCGGAGATCGACACTGCCTCGGAGATTGACAGTGCCTCTGAGATGGACACTGCCTCGGAGATCGACACTGCCTCTGAGATTGACACTGCCTCTGAGATGGACACTGCCTCGGAGATCGACACTTCCTCGGAGATTGACACTGCCTCGGAGATCGACACTTCCTCGGAGATCGACACTGCCTCGGAGATTGACACTGCCTCTCAGACTGAAACTACCTTTCAGATTGACACTGCCTTTCAGATTGACACTGCCTTTCAGATTGACACTGCCTTTCAGATTGACACTGCCTTTCAGATTGACACCGCCAATGAGATTGACATTGACTTTCAGATTGACAATGCCTCTGAGAATGATGATGCCTTAGAAACAACACTGCCTGTGAGAACGACACTGCCACTGAGACTGACAGTGCCTCTCCGACTGACACTGCCTCTGAGAACGACACTGCCACTGAGACTGACAGTCCCTTTAAGACTGACACTGCCTCTCCAACTGCCTCTGCCTCTGACTCTGCCTCTGAGACTGACTCTAAAACTCCACTGCCTTGGAGACGACAGTGCCTCCACTGCATCGTTCACGGTCACTGCATTGGTGACTGTCACGTCATTGGAGACTGTCACTGCATTGGTGACCGTCACTGCATTGGAGACCGTCACTGCATTGGAGACTGTCACTGAACCGAAGACTGTCACTGCATTAGAGACTGACACTGAACTGGAGATCTGTCACTGCATTGGAGACCGTCACTGCATTGGAGACTGTCACTGAACCGAAGACTGTCACTGCATTAGAGACTGTCACTGAACTGGAGATCTGTCACTGCATTGGAGACTGTCACTGAACTGGAGATCCGTCACTGCATTGGAGACTGTCACTGAACCGAAGACTGTCACTGCATTGGAGACTGTCACTGAACTGGAGATCTGTCACTGCATTGGTGACCGTCACTGCATTGGAGACTGTCACTGCATTAAAGACTGACACTGAACTGGAGATCTGTCACTGCATTGGAGACCGTCACTGCATTGGAGACTGACACTGAACCGAAGACTGTCACTCCATTAGAGACTGACACTGACCTGGAGATTTTCACGGCATTTGGAGACTGTCACCTCATTAATAACAAATACATTTTTATTTTATACATTGAAATCATTCCCCATGAAAAGCAATACTGTCTTATTTTACTTATTTATTCAACACTAGCGGTGTAACAATAAATCGTGTCACAATAAATCGCAATACAAAAATGCAACAAAATGTATCGTGAATAGTTCACCCAAAATAAAAATTACTTATTTTTTTATAATTTGCACCAAAATGAAATATCAGTAAAAATACTTTGCATTCCATCTGTTTGATGCTCTACTACACCTCGAAGGTTTCCCTGAAAAAAACGATATATAACATTGATCCAACCTGAAAAAAATGTTTTTTTGAAAGGCGTTTATTCTCACCATTACTCTAAATGACAGATATCAAAATTTCAACGTTAAAGACAATATGGGCTGAACCCGTCGTTCAAATGCTGGAGATGGACCAAACGAACATGTTCTCTGCAGTTTACATTTTAGAGCCTCAAGATGTAGATGATGTTCTAATTAAAATTGCATTTAAAGACAAAAAATATTTGTTTACACTACATATAATAACCAAGAGATGTACGAGAACCTTTAATTAACCTTGATTATTAGATAAAATCACCAAACTCCAGTGAACATTATAATACAAATGTTCTGGACAAATACGTAAAGTGATTATTAGTTACTGTAAATGAATATTTCATAGAAGAACAACTGATGAGCTGTGTAAACGAAAACATTGTGCATTCATATATTGTAGTAGTTTAACTGATTTCATCAATGTCAAAACCAAGCCTACGCCACTGACATTCATTTAGCAGATGCCAAAGCAAATGTATGTGCATTTAAGTATACATTTATCAATTATGTGTGTTCCCTGGCTGGGAATCAAAATGGTTTATCACTAGCACTATGCTTTTATAACTAAACTGATAACTAAACTGATGAAAAATAAAATAATTGTATTTTTTTTATATAATTGTATAGTTTTATATAGTTCATATAGTGTAAAATAGTTGATATTTTTGTATTAAAAAACAATCATTTGCTCAGCTCCTGTCTACTGAACATGACCATTGGAGATTAGAAAAATATGGTTGTCAATACAAAATACAGTCTGTCTGAACATACACTCTATAGAACCCAATTTTAAAGAACGCTTTATGACAAAAATGTTCTATGCAAGGAGAAATGTCTCGAATGATTGCATTATACTTTCATGATTATACTTTCATGTTTAATGAGTTATTTATTTTTCTAGTGATAAAGCATGTTTACGAGCTGTTTAATTTACAAAATCCCATTAAAATAAAAACGGAATTATACAAAAATTAATTATTTTAAACTAAATCAATAAAATGATCACATGATGGGAACCACTAAAAAGTTCTATATATAAAGCGCCTGAAAGAACCATTTAAGATTCTATATAGAACTTTTTTTTCTAAATGTGTAGCCAGCTAGACTGTAAAACAAAATGTATTTTTATTTTTTACTGTGAGCTGCCTTCTGTCTCTTGTTATTTTGGAAATCACATTTCACATAGAGACAAATAAATCCACAAAATCTCCAAATGTTAGAGGTCAAGGATAATATTGATCAAACCGATGCTAATCTCCACTTGACTTTGTCGGAAAGTAAAGCAAGTTAAAGGAATCCGTCGTTCGTGTTGTTTTCCTCTCCACCTCGGCTCATACAAATGAAATCTGAAGTCAGAGTGCCATTGTGTCTCTCCTGAAAATGAGACAAGTAAATGTTGCGAGTAAATGTTTTGAGCTGTCTGCACTTCTTTATCAGACCAAAATATCAAATTAAGCGAAGAGCGGGGATGAGAGATAAAGCAAGCGCTAGAAATAACGGCAGCTCTGAAAGGACTGATTGAAAATGGAAATATGAGGATGTGAGGTATGGGCGGCAGTGTTTCAAGCACATTTTCATAATTGATCGGGCATGAAGTGCGCCGCTGAACCAGAAATCAGAGGTCATTAGTCAAGGCTTTGGGAAAGGCCAAGGCTTTCAAAAAGGCTGAAATGGTACTGGGAATTTATTATGTGATTTCTTTTACTATTATTATTCTTCTTTGCGGACATCATTTTGCCTCATGTACACACTTCAAAAATCACTAACACAGTCATTCTACACCAGCGATAAATCACAACAGCCATATACATGCATAAATTATGAATAGTCCACCTTCATACCATATTAAAAAGGCCACATGGAGACAGACTTTCTGGACAAAGGATAAACAAATGCAACAGCAGCCACTCGGCATTACGCATCCGAGAAGCTAAAACCATCAAATCAATTCATTTTATTTTACGAGGCGCCAAGAAGTATGCTAAAAGCACTTGTGGCAGACATTCAGTCTCACTTCAGCGTCCACACTCTCTCTCTGTCTCGCGCTGTCTGTCTGTCGGTCGGTCGTTCACTCGCTTTCTTTCCTGCAAAGCCACACCCACATCTTCACACTTGCATCATGGGTAAGACTAGAAGGTACTGCTAAAACATTTCACAGTAAAAAAATAAATAAATTACACCAAGAAATCATGTTTATTCATATGAATTCATAGTAAATGTTAGTAAATATTAATAGTAGTTAATGATAGTAAATATTAGTAAATAACGATAGTAGATATTTTAATGTACATGCATTGATTATATATATATATATGTATATATATCAATGCATGTATAGTCAGAATTTACATGTAATAAATAAATAAATGTATATATAATGTGTGTGTGTATATATATATATATATATATATATGTGTGTGTGTGTGTGTGTGTGTGTGTGTGTGTGTGTAGTATATATATATACACCTATACCAATTTTTGTTTAAATATTAGTTAAATATTAAATCAAACAATTGCCATCCAAGTGTTTAATATATTTATATACAATATATAATAATAAAAAGTTTTGTGTGATTATATATAATAAAATGTTTTGCATTTCATATACACATACATATACACTCACACATAATATACATAAACAAGTAACACACACACACACACACACACACACACACACACACACACACACACACACACACACACACTTGAGCACCGAAAGGAGCTGGTACTCAGTTCAACTGATTTTTTCTTTTTTACTTTAGTAATAATTTGAGGAAGTACCAATACACGTTACCCTCCCTAGGTTGAGATGAACAATATTTGTGGCCTGTCAGATATGTGGCCTAAAACCTTGATTTAGAAAATTCAGTCAAGGGCAGTGAGCTTTTCTAACATGCCAAAACACACCGTCTCCCACAATGCCAGAGATGCTACGCACCGCTCCGCACAATAACAGAATTTCTTTGTGATGTATGCTCACAAAAACACAAGGGCAAGCCGAGCACAGGAGCGTGCATGATCATGACATCACAGAGCCATCCTTGACAACAGATCGGGGTCACGAGGGACCCACGGAGAACAGGTTCCAGGAGCACACGAGGAGAAGCCCTGCAGCGTCCCACAAGACAAAGTGTTCCTCCTGAACTCTCCGTAACCTCGCGCTCCCCTGCCTCCTGCCGGCCCCACCGGACACCAGCTTCCAGACACGCCGTGCTTCACCAAATTAATTCCTCTGGTACTACATCAGCGGTGGAGGGAAAATAACATAATCATACGCCCGCCCCATATCCAGGCAACCAGAACACGAAAGTGTGCCAAGCCAGTTTGGTTGACAGATTGCATGTTACAATACAGTGTGCATGGCTAATCACCTAGACGGCTAATACATGCTCAAATCTCTGAA
This sequence comes from Phoxinus phoxinus, assembly GCF_949152265.1. Classification (NCBI taxonomy): domain Eukaryota; kingdom Metazoa; phylum Chordata; class Actinopteri; order Cypriniformes; family Leuciscidae; genus Phoxinus; species Phoxinus phoxinus. The sequence continues at coordinate 5,488,479 of NC_136891.1, read as the reverse complement.
TCATGCGTTCACTTCATTCCAGTCCTCAGAAGAGTTCAGTTCGAAGATTAACAGGGGAGATCTCTTTCTGTCTCTCTACTAGTGATGGACAGATATATCAGCTGACACTGGGTCATTTTGAGAATATTGGCTGAGATAATGCTGACATTAGGCAAATTAACAGAAGGGTTTACACTCCCTCGTGACCGTCCTAAAATCAACCATAGCCTCAATGGATATATACACTGTCAAAATAATTTTGTGAACTGAATAAATAAAGTAATTAGTTTACTTTAAAGTGAAGAGTGTAACAAAATAATGCTTTTCTTGTCCTTTTTTGAATGAACAAACTATACACAATATTTACTCAATTCACATTCAGTATTTCATTAAAGTGTTTGCAGTTTTTTGTGCAATTCTGTTATACGCTTGACATTTTAAACAAACACACTTGACATTTTAAACGAACACATTACACAACATTTACTCGATTCATGTTCAATATTTAATTTGTCTCTTGCAATTCTTATTTACACGTCATTTTGTAATGAATAAATTACAAAATATTTACTCAATTCATTTTTTTATATTTGTGCAATTCCATTATACGCTTCACTTTTTAAATGTCATAATGTCACAATATTTACTCAATTTATATTTGTTATTTAATTATCACTGGGCACAGTACAATATGTACATTTTCTGCCTATATAAAGCACCCAAATGATTAATTTGCAAAAACGAGCAGTATACAACAGACCATAGTTTGTCTAATAAAGTGTCCCACAATGCAATGCACTTGACTTGACCTTCCATTTCCAATGTGATTGATGAATCAGAAGAACAAATCGATCAGAAGTAATGTTTGGTGGACTGTAAATAATATTAGTATTGGCTGTTGGAATATATGCATAGGTTGAGCACCATCTTATATTGTTGGATCCATTCCTCCTCTTAAAAAGAGTCAAGGCAGAAGACTAAAGCCTAACACCCCGAATGTGCCAGGAATCTGTGCCTTTCCCCTCCCTAACTCATGGACTTGACTTCCAGGAACGCTGCTAGCATGTTACAAACATAATTCCACTCATGCTCCTGCAATTCAACATAAAAATACAAACTGTAAGCAGTTTAAGAGAGAAAGGTGTTTTCCCATAAACCAGCCTTGAGAGTCATTTTACTTTAAGCCTCTTTAGAAACAGCATTTGATGCTGAGGGGAGAACATTTTGGCTGATATTAGGAGAGAAACTCTCCTGCGGAAGCTGGGAAGCGCTCGCTGGGCCATTTGAGGACAGAGTAAATGTTGTTACATTTCAGTTTCTTTGGCATGTTAAATGTTTAGTTTGATCAACCAGGTACACAAAAGGACAATATGTACAGATCTGATCGTACTTGCATCCCCTCAGAGTCTCGTTTTCATTAGCATCAAATTAAAAATGCCGCTAAAGTCAATACAAGTTTCATTAGTCAGTGGAACTGGTGCTCTTGGGGAAAAGAAACTAACAAAAATATGTTTGTCACAATGCATTACACCAGATTCTGCAAACGTTGTCTGCATCCTCTAACTGAGAAGGTGAATAGCTCTGAATTAGTCTGACTGATGGCAGGTGAGTAGTGTGTCATGTGTCACCATTTATATTCCATTTGGTGACACTAGTCGGGTAGTTATGACACACTTGATGCTTGAATGTTTTTCTAATTTTAGCTTAAAAGGTGTTGCAGAAGATTTATGTTGATCACAGTTTGTTTGTTTATTGGTTTATTTAAAAGGGGACCGTGCAATTTCATTAAACAAAAATGGTTAAAAAAAGGCAGAATTAGCCAAAAGGCTATTTTTCATCTGTAGTCCCCTGGCCAAGATGTTAAAGAAGCATTAAAATACAAACATGAAAATACATTTACAAGTCTATGGCAAATCAATAACTACAATATAAATGAGACTATAAAATAACTTAAGGCATGCAATACCTGTTACAATATTTAAATACACACAAAAAAAAACTTTCAAAAAGGCGATGGTATACAATATAGCGCAACAGTAGTTGTTCACCATCCACCATCCAACTTTATTCAAGAGCAGGATCCAGGATCCAGAAACTGGACATGTTTTAAAACACAAATGTAATAAAAAAATATATTTTAATATAATTTATTTTAATCCGCATAAATTTTAATCCGTCTTTTATATTAGCCCGCTATTATTTTACTATCCTTACCAAGCGACGTTATGTATTTGGATGCATTTTATTATCTGTATTTAGTATTAATTTTTCTCCTGGAGCATCATAAAAGACCTTTGACCTATTATTTGTTCGAGATCCACCAGAACTCTATATATCTATATTAGCATAACACAATACTATTCAAAAGTGAAAGAAGTTTATTATTCTCACCAAAGCTGCATTTATTTACGTAATCAAAATAAATGGTAATATTTATTGAAATATTATTACAATTTAAAATATTTTCAAATTAATTTTATTTCTGTAGAGTTAAAGCTGTATTTGCAGTATCATTACTCCCATCTTCAATGTCACATGATCCTTTAGAAATCATTCTAATATGATGATTTTCTGCTCAAGAAATATTTATTATTATTACTAGTGTTGAAATCAGTATGTGTATATATATATATATATACATACATACACTGATTTCAGTTGTATATCAGTATATGGATATATATATATATCTTTTTTTAGTTTTTTTGAGAAATGCACATTATAGCTGAAATCAAATTATCATATATTCTACAGTACACAGTATTCCATCAGAAAGGGAAGCTTTCCAACTAATTTTATGACATAATTAGGAGGACCTTAAAACTTGTTAGCCAGCAGGCATGGTAACTATTTTTATAATCTCAAAATGGCAAAATATATCTGTCTCTTGCTTCTTTTCTCCCTGCCTATGTGCATTGTATAGTAATAGCTTTGCAGAAGCAATATAATACCATAGAACTAACACCAGCCATGTGACATTTAATGTAAATGTCAAGATATTCATGTTTGTATGTGTGTCGTACTGGAAACATCATTCTATCCATCACAATAGGTCAAAGTTGCTCAAGATCCACATAAAGCTATATTACCGACCTAGAAGGTAACGAAGACATTTGTATTATAGGTCTTTATTTCACTGTCCTCAGAAACAAACACAGCACCGAACAGTATTCATCCACCATCTGTGTTTCATTCATGACTTCTTACATGATTTACATCTGCTCTGAAAATAGAAAGACGTGTTAAAATGCTTCTCCGCCATATGGCTCTCATGCCAATGCATTTTTAATTTACTTCGTCACCTGTACTATATTAAAAAGTAAAAATCCATAAAGGCATTAATAAACCAAAAGACCAAAAGTTCAAATATTTGTCATGCATCACTATATTTACACACTCAAGAAGTGGCAGAGCCCATTTTAAGCACTCGTAACGGCGCTGTCCTTGAGGGAGGATATTTCTCCGTCTGACTGTATTGTAGTTTCGACCCCAGCAATCGTAAATCTGCGTAAAGGCCGTCCGTTCATTGGGGACCGCAGACAAATGTGTCTGTGCTGCAGTCATGCTCTTGGACTCGCTGAAAACTAGGTCAGAAAAAAAACACAATAAACAAGTCATTTTATTCAGGCTATCCTCATTAAAATGTCTCACTCTTGACCAAGTTAGATAAAGGTTTGGTGGGGTGGAGCTTAAAGCTTATTGGTCAGCAGAATAGCCTTGCAGCCACTCTACAAATCACATATCAACAAGCTGGTGTGTGGTGGGCGTTCTGGCGCAACATGGCTGCTGGACCAGCTTATAGGCGCACATTACAAACATGCTCTTAAAATAACAAAAAAAAATTGTGCCATTGACTTTAGACCAGGTTTTAGTTGCTCAATGGCGCAGTCTATTTCTGTTGCCTCAAAGACCAGCAGCCCCATGGGCGCACAGATGGGCGCAAATGCATTTGCTATTTAAACAACGTGGCGAAGGACGTAAAAATGATAACTGTGTCAGGCTTAAACTAGCCAATCACACTTGCGTCGCGCCTGGCGTTGCATTGCGCCGGGTTTATGATAGGCCCCCTAATGTTAAAGAATGAAATGACGACCCAGGACGAGCTACAGGACTGTGAAGCTTTGGGGGTGTTGATGGACTCGATCTAATTCATCTGTGATTTTCTTTTGATATATTTTGCATATTCATACAACAAAATATTCTGGGGGCCACGAAAATGATCAAAAACGCTGTCACGGACAGACAACTTTTTTTTTTTAAAGCTGGCAGGAAAAGAGTTAGGCTACTACAAAAAAAAATACCTGAATCGAAAAACGGCCACAAAAATGAATCAGAATAGCCACTAAATGCAAGCAAAATCTCCGTAAACTCAAAAAACTGAAGTCAAAACGTGAAACCCTGAGAGCCGAATCGAGCGTCGCTCTCCGCTGATGTCCTGACGTCTGATAGTTTGCGCACTGTGATTATCTACACCGCGGGACACGCGAGAACCTCTTAATGCACTGCGTGTCGAAACCCTTTCAGGCAGTCCGGCGGCTCTGATCTAACTGAGGCTATAAACAGCTTCCTCACTGAGACGTTTTAAAGAAAAGACAGGTCCCGGCAGTGGTAAGGCTTTCTGAGGGGGGCATTAAAAAATTATGTGGCCCGTACGGTTCAGCGACCGTGTTCTGCCGCCGCAATCTCGGGTCAGACAGAGTGCATCGCGCACGCTAGTTCCTGGCCTAGACGTCACAACACACACGCCACTTAACCTGCTCCGAAACCGCCTCGAAGGACCGCGGTCACGTAACGGTCACACAGCAGCCGCTGAAGGGAGCTAAAGAAGTATCAATAAGAAAACTACCATTCACTAGCTGAATATTAATACATTATTTAATACTAAATAAACAATAGTGATGCCAGAAGTCAGGAGCTTTTATAAAGCAAAATAAAGCATTCATTCAGATGTGACCTTCAATGTGAAATCAATAAATAAATCATGGCTGTGTGAACATGGCTGTGGAAAGTCACTTTAACTGCACTACTTTTAGCTGATGCATACTGTGCACAACAGATTGATTTTTGTAAATCTGTTTATTCAGATTCGTTTTAATGAATTTGTTTCGAAAAACTGAGCAAATACTGAAATCAATCCATGAATTATGTTCACAAGGTAGTGTTTTACATGTTTTTTATTGTAGCATGTGTGCTAAAGCTAGCATTTTAAAGGGTTAGTTCACCCAAAAATGAAAATTCAGTCAGTAATTACTCACCCTCATGTTGTTCCAACCCTGTAAGACTTTCGACAACAAAACAATAAAAAAGTAACAGATATTCAACTATTCATTTTCTTCTGTGTGGGCCTCGATGAAAACTCATTAAACATCATCACTGCGTAGGAGACACTCTGATTCAAATAGTCTTTTAAAAAGTATTTATTCTTGCAAGAAGGTTCTCCAGCAGGTTTCTTTCTGCCATGCCCTCTATAGATAAAGAGACTCGTTGTTATATAAGTTTCTGTTCATCACTTAAGACCACCAAAAGTCAATACTAGGGTCAAAGGTCTTGTCCCATATGCTCCTAAAGTGTCACACTCAGCCACTTCCCCAGGTGCCCAAACATGCATATATTTTCCTGTTCACACACCACAATACGAACAGTAGAAACATGTGACTCACACTACTTTGTAATATCTAAAGATCAATGAAAATCTAAATTTTCCATGACGTGGGAAAGTGTGAAAGGTAAGCCATTCATTCTGCGGGATTGATAAGGCAGTTTTACGTTTTCTTATTGGTTTCTCACGATTCGGACATCCAGGAAATGCACACTTTAGAACCATTTTAAACTATTTTAAACTACAACGAGCCCCATCTTCTCAGTTACGGGGCTGGAACAACATGAGGATGAGTAATTACTGACAGAATTTTCATTTTTGGGTGAACTAACCCTTTAATTACTACAATATAATTTCACCTCTTGAATAGGGCCCGTAACAAAAACTGCTCATCAACAAAAACACCTTAGCAACACATTAAAAAGCACATCAACAAAAACACCTTAGCAACACATTAAAAAGCACTCAGGACAACTTAAAAGTCACATAAAGAAATCCCAGCATTGCGGTTGCTACTTTTTCACAAGCTAGCATCATTTTGCCTAGTGAAATACTGATGTTTTTCACTGTTTTCAATGTGTGTATGTGTCTTTTATGATTTAAATAATCAGAAAACCGCATCTATGCGGAAGGTAAATACCACACACGTTGTTTGAATCATCTTGGCATTGGCTAAAAGTTTTGTAATAAAGTAATGATGCTGAAAATTCAGCTTTGCATCACATGAATAAATTATATATTTAAACATTAAAATAGAAAACAGTTATTTTAAATTCTAATAATATTTCACAATATTACTGTTTTTACAGCATTTTTATCGAATAAATGCAGCTTTTGTCTGCATGACAGACTTTCAAAACCATTTTAGAAAATCTTGAACAGTAGCGTACATCTTGACATTTCACCTCATATTTTTATTTTAATGGCTAAATATTCTGATATTCCGCAGTCAAATATGGTTAATGTAATGTAAAATAATGACTGCTAAACTCTATTTAACCATTTTCCCATTTCATGCTCGTAGAACAGCAGTTTTGTCCTCACATAATAAAAATCTGTTTTTTTAATGTCTTTTTAACTTCTCGTTTAGTAATTGAAGCTGGAAAATAAGCCCCTTCAGGACAATACCAGATCCCTCTGCATCACGCCAGGGTCAGACTTCCTAAAATTCAATTTTAAACATCAAATACATAATAAAGTTTCTCTTCTTATACTTGCATTTGGTGCTTTTGACCTCATTTACAAGTGCTTTGTGAATCGGTTTGACAGAATTATTATAAAGAACCAGTTAAAAAAAAGAACAATTTGCTTGCGAATCGGACATCACTCACTCACAGTTCAGCATGGCCAGCATGTGATTCTTCTCTCTATCTCTAGAGTGACTACATACTCATATCTGTCAGGTCACCATCTACCCCTGTGATGACCCCTCCTACGGTGACCCTGAGGGTGTAACCATGGAAACCTGCCGCACAGAGACCTGCCACTCATCCTTAGAGAAATAAGATGGTAAACAAACACCACCATAAAGCACAGGTCACATGTTGACGAAACACAAACACTCCTTTCTCTGTTACAAACATCATGTCTGTTTTTTTTATTCTGTGAAGCAATCTGAAAGCAAGCTACCAACCACTACAGACTCAGAAGAGACATATAAGCTGCATTTTAAGGCATCATCACATGTACCTGTAACAAACTGTAACAAATCCCAAAGAGTTCTGTGACAAAAGTCATCTAAGCTGGCATAGGAATCTGAAAAATGTTCATTCAACACCAAAAAGTATAGATGAAAATAGTTCTAAATAATTAATAATGGACTATTCCACCAAATACTGTATTTTTGTGTGCCATATCACTGTAAAAAAGTATATGATTAATAAGTCATGACAATATTTTATATTATATTATTATATTATTTTACATAGCTTTAACTCATCATAATAAGTTAAGCAATTTTCTACTTCTTTTTATAAGTTATACAATGTTCAACTTATTTTTAAAGTCAGTGTAATGTATTTTAAGTTAAAATGACAAAAAAAATCCAAGTTGATTGTACTTAATTTAAGGTAGCAACTTTTTTTAAACTATAGTGGCCGAAAGTGATGTTCGGAAGGGATATTTGTTTTTAATGGCAGTATAAAATCAATTAAACCATCAAAATATGCAAATATTTGAGATTTTTTAGAAATATTTTAAATATGAGGGAAGAACAAAACATTAAACTTATCTTTTATTTTACTATTAAAAATGCATATAAACAAAGCTTACAAGAAAAAGCATACATATTTACTACGACATACAGTAAGTTATTCATATTTCATTGGTTCTGTCTTGTTTTTGCATGTGTCCATAATTTCTTTGTATAACAGCCTGGCCAAAAATTATGTCTTCATAATTTGGCATGTTTCATTGTGTTATCACGTATAACTACGGATTATACTAACAAAAATGGCAATTTTCCTATGCCGGACATCACTTTTGGTCACAACTGTATTTTTATGTATCGTATACTTTGCATATGAACAGGCTAACATCACTAGAATAGAATAGAATAGAATAGAATAGAATAGAATAGAATAGAATAGAATAGAATAGAATAGAATAGAATAGAATAGAATAGAATAATTAATTGAGAGTCAAGTCTCTCATGCGCTTCAAAAAGTGCCTAGAGTCAAAAAGGTTGAAAACCACTTTTTCGAGGGGTTTTGGTCCCATTTTCAGCTGAGACCAGCTCAAACCAGATAAGACCAGTAAATTAGCTTAGGCTATTTTTATAGTAGGGGTGTAGCGGAATATGCGAGTCTCTAAACTCATAAAAAAGGCCATAAAAATGTATGATTTTTTTTTTGAAGAATAGCTGTTTGCTAAATATAGATGCATATGCACTGAAAATAAATGCATTTTCATGTTTTCAGGACAAAATAGAAACCTGGAGTGCATAAATCACAGATATGCATGCGTATACAACATATATCTCCCTTTGCGTTGATATTGACGTCCACAAACATGCGAACGCAGCACATTCTGATAAATGCTAAAAGCAAGGCGTGCAGTAAGAACACATTACACTCTTATTACCAAAACAAACATGATGCTTATGTGTGTGAAAGAGAGTCTGGGATTTATGTAGTTCCTGTGTGGGGGTTACAGGGGAATACATTCCCTCTCATTTGACTTCTCACTGGTACTTGAGCTTGCAGTGCCTCAAGGTTACACACACACACACACACACACACACTGAGACTATGTAGATAAATGACTCTAGTGTGCTAGAGTTTGATCCAAATGAAGCAATGATGTAGCTCAGTGGCCCGTGCCCTACATCTCAGTGTGTGTGTGTGTGTGTGTGTGTGTGTGTGTGTGTGTGTGTATGTATACAGTAGCTGTGAGCTCACTAGCAAATGCCAAAGCTTCTACTCTATTAGACAGAACTGCCCAGGGCTGAAACTGAATAGCCCTAATGACAAAATATAAGGCGCGATGCAGCCAGCAGGCCCTAATTGAATCGTTTGTCTCGCAGTTTCTGAAATTATTGCTATGGAGACACTTAGCTGCACTTTCCTGACCATACTAAAGCATTTAAAGATTTTAAAACAAATTCTGTTGCAGTCTGCGGCAAAAAAAAAATTAACTGTTTGGCTGTTGGCGCAGAGGTTATTTTATAACATCACATCCATGTAAATCTACGTGACAATCTA
>NC_136891.1:5209200-5476700 GCF_949152265.1 Phoxinus phoxinus | reverse complement strand
TGTTCATTATCTTTTTGTAGCCAAGTCATGTGTCTATAAGGAAAACGACATTCAAGAATAAACCCTCTCCAAGCAAAACTCACTGAAGGGAGAATATGACAACCAGCCCTACACGGTCAATATTCTGTAAAACCACCAGTTAAAGTCAATATTTGAGAAACTCAACAATCATATCCAGTGGTAAAAATATGTTGATGCTTCATGCGTCTTTCCTTAACATCCCATATTAATACATCATGCAGAAGTCTAATAAAATGAGTCCACAAACAGTGAGAGAGATTTAGCCCTGCACCAAATGATGAAGGGCCACTTCTCCATTTGTCTTGGCATGCTCTCGCTTCACTTTAGTCCATACAATAATTATCTAATCAAAACAAAGTGTGCATTAAAGTGAGGATTAGAAAATGCATACAAGATCAAAGCTTTATTTTGCAGAACATAAATTAGACAGATAATCTCATAAAATGCTCATTAGCACACAATCAAGCCCTGGCAAACATAACTCGCTAGACGGACTCGCCACAGAGAGCATCCTAATGTAGCATGTGTCACAATCGCCATGGCGATGCATTGATGTATCGCTACGGTAACCGTCCCAGCCGCTCCATATACTGTCTAACACGTTATCGTCAGTGGTGGCTGAGCATTCAGACTTAGTAAATCAATATGCGTCTAAGCACTGGGAATCATGACATACGCTTGACAGTATTTAGATGCGAATAAACAATATGAGCGCAAGGAGATCAGTGTGTTTGCTTATCAAATAAATTGTATTGGATGAGTGGGAAAAATGAATACAGCTTGTCCATTAATATCGTATTAAACGTGCTGAATGATCAGCAGATGCTCTCCCGCAGACAACGGGATAGAGTCCTGCATTCAATACACACCAACCAATAAATCACTGATTTCATTACTGAAAATATAGAATGGGTTATTAAAGCAAACTAAACAATAGCTCAGAGCTACAGCAAAGTGAGGTGAAATGATCAGCGAGATCAGCCAATCAGTGAGCTCAGATCGTAATGTGGCGACCCCTATGAACATCAGTGCGTGTCCTGTTATCAGCCACCCTCCAATCCTAACCGCCCGGTCCGAGTCGCATGCAAGGCGGGTGCACTAACAAGGGCGCTAAACACCGCGTTCTCTAGCAGTCATCAGCCTGCACAACTCTCACTAGCTGGACTCGAAACGCAAGAGTGGATTTATCGTAGCACAAGCGCAACAAAATAATGCTTCACGAAAAATAAAACGGAGATGATAAACGAACGACAAGGAAGCACAAAGAGTGAATACAAACAATAGTCCGTTGTTAGTTGCCAACAGCACTTAGCTCTCTCCAGTGCTGGAAAGCTTTTCTAATATTAACGCGGGTCCTAAAGCACTTTCATAACCCTTCATTTTCCAAAGATATTCCTCTGAGCTTTTCCCTTTTGTAATGTCTCCCAGCCGTCTCTCTTTCTACAGTATTTCTTCAAATCTCCCTCTTGCTCGTTCTCTCTCCTCCACCGCCATACGCCCCCTAATGCTGATTGGCTACACGTTTGTTGTTGTCTCCAGAGGCGATTCTAGGGGGTGGCCTGGGGTGGCCAGGGCCACCCCTGAAAGCTCATTGGCCACCCCTGTGGCCACCCCAGATCTGATAGGTAGTTGCATATTCGTCAACACAAGAAACAAGAGATTCTGTCAATGATGACAGCTGATCAACTGATTAAACTGATTAAAAATAAATAAAACTTGCGTGCAAATGAATGAATGTAATGCTGCGGAATTACTGTTAGATACGCGGGTTATTTGTGGACACCTAATCTGTAGCCCCGCCTTAGCTAGGTTTGTTTACTTTCGCCTGCCTCCGCAGCGCGAGCCTCCGATGACTGCGCGCGCGCCTCCCCAAATGGACAAGGCATTTCTTCGCGCTTGCCGGTGTAGTATACTATTCTTTGAAACCACAGGGTGTGACTCGGTGTAACTGTCCTCTAAACCATCAGGAATCAGCGGCGAGAAGTAGTAAGGCACATTCGTGAATGTTTATTTAAGTACACTTTAGTAGAGCAAAACCACACTACAAAAGAATCGTGTAAAGCAGTAAACCACATTATTCCGTGACATTAGAGAGAAAAAAATTATATGAGAACGTAACCTACAACTAAATTGACGTTACATATTTTCTAAACATTTTTATTTAGTTTTGTGAACCTTTTTATAAAACATGGCCATTTATTTTTATTTAAAGGGCTTATTACATAATTTTATTTATGAGTCTGCTATTGCAGGCTCATTTTGTTAATGTAAGCAATTAATTTAGACGCAAGGGGTGGGGTTAGGATTAGGCAATCAGCACATAAATAATAGATGCTGTATTTTCAGTTTTATGGATTGTCTTATTTTGTTTACAAGTTACAGATGGAGTCTGGAGATTATGTGGGGTACTTATTGTTTACTGTTTACATCTTACTTGACACACTTCAGGGCAGGTTGTTGCAGCTAGATCAGGGGAGAGACTGTATGACACTAGGTGGTACAGACTGAGACATGCACAATAAAATAAAAATGCCTTCAGCATTTTTTTTTTGCTTTTCCCTCCATTGTACCGAATTCGTACCGAACCGTGATGTCTGAACCGAACCGTGACTTCTGTGTACCATTCCACCAGTTGGCATCATTGGACTTTAAGTCTTGTCTTGTGGAAAGCATTTTGTAGCAGGAGAATGAGCAAAAGCAAGAACTAGCTACCTCTATTGCACTTTGTTACTATTATTAGAATCCTCTATTGTTCATGCGAGTTTGAAGGTTTACATAACATTACTTTATAGTAGATATGGCCACCCCACACTAGCTTTGTGTCCCATCTTGGCCACCCCAGTAAAAATGTCCTGGATACGCCACTGGTTGTGTCGGTCCGACCAACTTTCAAACAGCGTTCTTCAAATATCGCCTAACCCACTTTTAAAATCAAAGATCCAGCCGCAAAACTCTGCTCTCTGACTCTCTCTAAAGTACATCTTTATTATCGACTGGTTTTCACGCTGTCTTTCACTGCCATCTCGGGCTCCCACCACCTCTGCCTCGTCATTTCACAGTCATTATATCTTTTCAAATGAGCCTGAAACTGCTTTGTTGCATTTTGGAATCGAAAACTTATCTTTTATCTCTTTTTTTGGGCCGTCTATATGCCATATGCGCCTGGATATTATGTGTCTCTAAAGTGGGCACTTCAGGTGACTGTGAAAGGGGACGGCTCGATTACAGATCGCGTGGCTTTGTTTGGCTCGCTAGAATAGGGGGGAAATGTAGGCCAGCTAGTGAACGTGATTTCAGGGTACAAATGAATGGTTGCAAGTCCAGAGATTCCATAGCAACAGCATGATGCCCAACAACTGACCGCTGGAACAAACAGGTACATCAACAAAACAGAATACCATTTGTACATTTACATCACAAAAAAACTTGCAGTCTTAAGGCTTTTTATGATAGGGGCAGCTAAAGACAATCTGAGTTGTGCAAATGAACCTCAACAGATTGTGGCCCTTGAAAGCCATTGTCTATTCGCACAAAGAGGGAACTGCAAGTGCTCTTTAGGTGTTGAGGGGGTGGATCCGGCTTCAGACGCACGTGGAACTGATCGAGAAACACGTAGGCAGACGGGCGGTAAAACCCGAGGAGAGGGTCAAAGTTTTAGCGGAGACGGAGGAGGAAGAGGACAGGGAAAGGTTAACACAGTGAAACATCACATGTACTCTTCTCCTAAATAGAGATGACGGGAGAACTTGATTTGAAGATGTTAACACTTCAGATACTAATTTGGGTACTTACAAGAGGAAAACCCTAACTAGCCTTTTGTTTTGTGCAAATGTAAGTTGTAATATTCTGTTTATTTTGTGTAGGCTTATCTATATCGGAGTTATCTCATATACAGGTAGGATGCATTTGGTTAAGAATTAACGCTGTAGTAAATCTTCAGCACATGCAGCTCAAACAGCAATACACAATTAATAATGACTATGATTGGGAACGGTCAGAGAACAATATTGTAATAAAACATTGTGAATTATTTGAGTAAAACCCTAACTAGCCTTTTGTTTTGTGCAAATGTAAGTTGTAATATTCTGTTTATTTTGTGTAGTCCTATCTATATCTGATTTATCTCATATACTTTTGCAGATATAATTTGAAATATGTTTATTTTGTATAAATCCGATTAATCTCATATAGGATGCGTTTCTTTGAGTTAAATAGCGCGCTAGCAAAGTGCTCCAGTTTACCGGTGTTCATTCAGCACGCAGCTCAAACTGCAATGCTCAACTAACAATAACTATGATCATATTACATAACATTAATGAGAACGCTATTTTAATAAATCGTTGAATTCATTGGGTTTAGATGCTGTTTTTTCAGTGCGTTGTTCCAGGAAGAGCGTGTCCACAACAGGAGTACACATTCTGACAAGCACGCATCTAAGTAATTTAATAAATGATCAATCACATCCTTTTACAATCCTACTAGCCCTTTATTTAGATTAAAAACCCTTATTGATTTGGTGAGGAACATGGTGTTTTGAGCAGCATTTGCACACGCTGTTGGCTATAATGCCACTGCAATAGACATGTTGCACTATTAAGGCGCTATATATATACCAAAAATTATGGAAATAACATTACAACAATTTTTGGTCAAGATCTTGTATTGACAATGCAAGAGTCCAACACTCTGTAAAGTCTCCTCCAGCACATCCCAAAGACTTTCAATGAGTTTAAGGTCTGGACTCAGAGCTGCCAATTCATGTGTGAAAATGATTCTTCATGCTCCCAATTATAGACTCTTAAGTATTTGCCTATAAAGCCTGGAACACACCGAGCCGACGAACTAGCGCTGATGAAAGCCGACTGTGCTGTCGCCTCGCGTCGGGGTAAAAAGCTGCACTTGAACACATCTAGAGAACTACTGCCGACTGTCAGCTAGAATTTGCGTTCTGCGCCTGCGTGTACATGTGTCAACTGTCTATTTCTGCAGATATATTCGTCTATATTCGTCATTCAAAAAGAGAAACTGACGCTGCCGGCTGCAGATACACACACCGTACACAAAGCAGTGCGTGCTTACCGTTTTGAATATCAATTCTGCTAAACACTTTCTTTTTTCCACTCCGCTCATGTTGATATTGAAATATTCACCAAGGAACACTCAGGTAAGATGACGTAACATTAGAACAGCTTCTATCTTTACCGTTTTGACTTCTTTGCTCGCTGTTTTGCTATTATTCTCGTGCACTGACTCGCTCAGTAAGCTGAACAGCCAATCAGAGTTCCCTCTTTCACCGACGGCGATTAAACATGTCAAATCGGCCGAAACAAAGCCGACGAGGACCAATTTCAGCCGATGGTGCGGAACACACTGAGAACTGCCGACGGCCGACCGTCGACTTGGTGTGTTCCAGGCTTTACAATACAAACAGCAACTTTTTTTTGCCAGGCAGTGTATATATATATATATAGTACTAGAGTATTAGCATCTGACACAAAACCTTACCATGGTACCGCCAAAGGTTAAGAAATCTCAAGGATGCAATCAAATATTGAAGACTAGGATGGACTCAAGACTTAAGAATCTTTCATTTAAAAAAACATATTGATGGTTCAATAACGGCGATCCTCGTATAACGTTTCCTCTAAATTGTCCTGTGTAAAAAAAAAAGCATTTCAGAGAGCTTTAAATGGTTAACCTCTCTCCGCTGCGATGGTCTACTGAAGAACGATTTGAAGCATACTGATTTCCAGCAGTTTATCAGAAGCAAGGCACCTCCAGCAGCTGGATTATTCCTGCAAAACTCAACACTTATTGAGGGAGATATATTATTGATGAAGATATCGCTCGGCTCAATCAAGCGTCAGGCAGCAAAAAAAGCTTCCAAAGTTCTTCATTCACATGCGTAGCTGTTGTTTAAACGTCTTTCTGAATGACAAGTGAACTACAAACTGCTGGACTCGACCGCTACACTACTCTACTGCTCAGAATCGGCGTCAGCTTCCCTAACAGCAGGAGGGCAGGGGGGATTTCTCGTCTCCACTCTCTCTCACACGCCATGAAAGGTTAAAAAGGCCCGAGACAAGTTCATAAAAAAATTAGAAGACCTATAAGATTAAAAGAAGAGAAGAGAGGCGGCTTGAAGATCGCCTGAAGCGAGTTCGCCCCGCAGACCTACATCAAGAAGACTCAATCTTTCAGGGGGAAATTAGACCCGGACTAAAAAGAGTCCAGGGAAGGCCTCTGCCTCACTCCTTCACGAGTGTCATGAATTGATTCAAAGACAACAGCATGTTCCAGACTCACTTCATTTAGACCCTGGATGAAAAAGGATACATGCCGATGAACGGCAACCTCAGTCTTGTTTTCCCCAGGCGGCTGATTACGGTTTGATGGAACGGCAGCCGCAAAAACAAGGACGGACTGCGGCTCTGCTCACTCGTGTACGAACTGAATGGGTTTAAATTACCCAAGCATCATATGGGTGATGTTTGCATTTAAGAAGTTGTATGGGCACAAATGAGTAATCATGGGAGCCACTACTTCCTGTGAATACATGTCATGACAGGAAGTAGTAACCCTACTGATATATGTTCAGTGCACAACGATACTGTAAGCCAAAAAAAAAAGCGAACTGCATTAATGCAGTAAGTATGTAAAAAGTATTGCTCATTGTCAATTCATTGTTCGTTGCTCATTGTTAGTTTACTAGTTAGTTGTGTAAACTAGTGTATACAAGTTTATTGGAAAGTGTTACCAATATTTGTATAATGGATTAACAGTTTACACTTAAGTTGCCACTTAAAACAGTAAAATAAAATATTAAATTACATATATATATATAAAATAAGATAAAAAAAATTAAATTAAATAATTGTGCATTTTTGCTTACAATTATAAATAATATATTATTATATTTATAATATATAATATAATTATTATAATTGTTGTTTTATTTACAAGAAAATACTGTTTTAGCTACAAATAAACAATACACTTGCCTTATAAAAAGTTTTATACTTATCTTATACTATACTTAACAAGAAACATGACAAGAATCTACAATTGAAGCACAGTCATTATGAGGGGATAAGCGAGTTAGCTAAATCATCTCATATTATCAATCTCTCTCAAACTATGGAAAAAAGGTTGGTGGCAATGTAAAGAGTATTCACTGACATTAATGTACCTGAACCGCGAGAATATAATGCTGAACGGTTTTACTGTCAGCCCCGTCCGGCCCTCATGATAACAGCGGAGTTTGATCGCATCAGGCTCATAAACATCTATCATTACAAACCATTACTTCTTACAGAGCAGACTTATTGGTTTCCATCATTTTGGTCAAATCAACTCTCTACTAACCTTTTCAGCTGATGGAATCATTGCCAAATATTAACCAATAAGATATATGTTTCCATCCAATCAAATTCCAATACCTACATTTCACTTAGAAAGACAACAAAGACTCTTCTACTCAAGTAACTCAACCATATTACTCCCAGTCTTTGGCTCATTTTGACCAATTTGTTAAGAATCACTCTGACCGAATCACTGAATCAGTAAGTTGTTAACTTGAGACTCACGACTCACTCTGACCGAATCACTGAATCAGTAACTTGTTAACTTGAGACTCACGACTCATTCAGATCAAATCACTGAATCAGTAAGTTGTTAACTTGAGACTCACGACTCACTCAGATCGAATCACTGAATCAGTAAGTTGTTAACTTGAGACTCACGGCTCACTCAGATCGAATCACTGAATCAGTAAGTTGTTAACTTGAGACTCACTCGGATCGAATCACTGAATCAGTGACCTGCTACTTGCTGGATCAGTTCAATTCACAAATGAATCATTCAATGTGTTTAGTGAACCAGTTGCAACTGATTCATTGATAAGAACTGTCTCAAATGAATGATTCGTTCATGAACATAATTTGTTTTTATTATTTTATCTGCCTCTGAATGAACTTTTCAGCTGAAATAGCTAAAGAAAAAGTATTAGTCAATAACATATTAACATTTTTCCATCCAATTAAATCCTGATACATAAAATCAAAAGTATTGGTCTAATGTATTATGCTTTAAAAAGCACTGGATTATATCAGACTAATGTCTCACATTTAGCAATCCTCAGCACAACAGAATTGAACGACAAAAGTTGCTGCATATACAGCATTATTTGACAGATTTCAAATCTGTTCCTCCCTCCGATTGAATCAATAATGAACTCTAACGTGTTTGGCTGGAATGGGAAAAGCTCCTCTCGGAGTCTATGCTCTCCCTCGATCGATAGTTATGTCCCCAAAGAGTGTAAGATCTCAGACTCGAGTATCGCACACACGTGGCTTCACACATCGGTTTGATCTCGCAATGAGGGTACCGCGTGTTTCTATTAACCCGCCGTGTCCTGATCTTATCCCACACCTAGCCTGATGGGTATAATCACCTTTTGGAGTGATTAGCAGTGGAGCTCATAGACTCTGAACACATTGCAGTCTCCTCGCTTCCCTCCAGGTAATCCTCCTGCCTCAGAGACACGAACAAACTGAGACGGATCATTGTGAAATATGAGTCATTACTCAGAGAAAATAATCAGAGCCACTTTCATCCAACCAGATATGCTTCCTGCGTGATGTAGCATGAAACATTACCTGTACAAATGATGAAAACTCATTATGTGACACAAATGTGGCAGGTTTCACACACAAAGCTATCATATGGCTTCCAAAGTAGGCTTCATGAATTGGTTGGTTGGTTTTGGGAGGGTCTAATTGTGATTTTTCTAATAATAATCAATTGCAAAAATGAAATACAAAAAAAAAAACTCAAAGTTTGCTATGTTTGTTTGTAGGGCTGCATAATTTGGCCAAAAACTTAGCAATTATGTACTGTATATAAAAAAATTAAATAATGTGAAAACGGTGAAATTGTTTAATATTTGAGTATTTATGTTTCACATTTTTATATGTAATTATAGTAGCATTGCAGTTAACATAATACCATTAATGTTAATAATAATAGTAGTAGTACAGTTATATATAAAAATATGAATATAAAATTGTGAAAGTAGTGAAATTGTTTAACATAATTTTTGTTATATTTCATACATTATAATAGTATTATTAATACTATTCAACTATAAAACTAACTTATTATTGTTATTATTAGTAGTAATATCAGTAGCAGTAATACAATTAAAATTATAATATTAATAATGTTAATACTTATAGTAGTAGTATAGTTTACAGATGATGATGATGATAAATATGAATATAAAATAATGTGAAAGCAGTGAAATTGTTTAATATTTTAATAATTACTTTTTCATATTTTATATGTAATAATAATAACAATACAAAATAATAACAATAGTATTTTATAATAATACATATTAGTAGTTGTTGTATTAATAGTACTATTACAATTACAATTCTAAAATTAATAATAATGGTAATAATAGAAGTAGTAGTAGTAGTAGTAGTAGTAGTTGTCACATTGTTAATGTGTTTTCTGTTGTGTCCATGGACTTTTAGGTTGTTTTTTCTCATTCAGTGTTTTTCTTCCTCTCTGTCGTCATTTTCATTAGTTCATTTTCATCACCTGTCTAGTTAATCAGTTAATCACCCTTCATTGTCTTCACCTGTCGTCACTCGTTGTCATCTGTGTATTTAAGTTCCTGTCTTTCACCCTTCAGTTGTCGGTCAATGTTTGTATTTGTTATTGTGTATGGAGAGTGTTACCCTTGCCTGTACCAGTTTTGTTTAAGTTTTATTATAGTAAAAGTTTGAATTGGAACTTTGGGCCTCTGCCTGCCTTCATCCGCACCATACCCGTGACAGATTGACCGACCCCCCTAATATGGACGAATGGGTAAAAAATTTCGTCCTGGCCAAGGAGAGCCAAGATCTCCCAGCCTTTGCCCATGGAGGGTCGTTTGAGGGAACCCGTCTGGCCAGATTTCGCGGGACCCGTGGAGGCCGCAGTAGAGGCGGTGGTCGAGATGGACCCCGACACCATTCTCCGCTTTGGTCCCTCTTCGACCCTGGACGGTTGACGTCCAGCTCCAAGCCGCCTGCACCGCTGGTCCCGTCCAGCCCAGAGCTTCCTGCGCCAGAGCCCGCTGATCCTGCGCCAGAGCCCGCTGATCCTGCGCCAGAGCCCGCTGATCCTGCGCCAGAGCCCGCTGATCCTGCGCCAGAGCCCGCTGATCCTGCGCCAGAGCCCGCTGATCCTGCGCCAGAGGCCGCTGATCCTGCGCCAGAGCCCTCATCACTGCCCAGCACAGAGCCCTCATCGCTGCCCAGCACAGAGCCCTCATCGCTGCCCAGCACAGAGCCCTCATCGCTGCCCAGCACAGAGCCCTCATCGCTGCCCAGCACAGAGCCCTCATCGCTGCCCAGCACAGAGCCCTCATCGCTGCCCAGCACAGAGCCCTCATCGCTGCCCAGCACAGAGCCCTCATCGCTGCCCAGCACAGAGCCCTCATCGCTGCCCAGCACAGAGCCCTCATCGCTGCCCAGCACAGAGCCCTCATCGCTGCCCAGCACAGAGCCCTCATCGCTGCCCAGCACAGAGCCCTCATCGCTGCCCAGCACAGAGCCCTCATCGCTGCCCAGCACAGAGCCCTCATCGCTGCCCAGCACAGAGCCCTCATCGCTGCCCAGCACAGAGCCCTCATCGCTGCCCAGCACAGAGCCCTCATCGCTGCCCAGCACAGAGCCCTCATCGCTGCCCAGCACAGAGCCCTCATCGCTGCCCAGCACAGAGCCCTCATCGCTGCCCAGCACAGAGCCCTCATCGCTGCCCAGCACAGAGCCCTCATCGCTGCCCAGCACAGAGCCCTCATCGCTGCCCAGCACAGAGCCCTCATCGCTGCCCAGCACAGAGCCCTCATCGCTGCCCAGCACAGAGCCCTCATCGCTGCCCAGCACAGAGCCCTCATCGCTGCCCAGCACAGAGCCCTCATCGCTGCCCAGCACAGAGCCCTCATCGCTGCCCAGCACAGAGCCCTCATCGCTGCCCAGCACAGAGCCCTCATCGCTGCCCAGCACAGAGCCCTCATCGCTGCCCAGCACAGAGCTTCCTGCACCGCTGGTCCCGTCCAGCCCAGAGCTTCCTGCACCGCTGGTCCCGTCCAGCCCAGAGCTTCCTGCACCGCTGGTCCCGTCCAGCCCTGAGCTTCCTGCACCGCTGGTTCCGTCCAGTCCAGAGCTTCCTGTACCGCTGGTCCCGTCCAGCCCAGAGCTTCCTGCACCGCTGGTCCCGTCCAGCCCAGAGCTTCCTGTACCGCTGGTCCCGTCCAGCCCAGAGCTTCCTGCACCGCTGGTCCCGTCCAGCCCAGAGCTTCCTGCACCGCTGGTCCCGTCCAGCCCCGAGCTTCCTGCACCGCTGGTCCCGTCCAGCCCAGAGCCTTCGCCGCTGGTCCCGTCCAGCCCAGAGCCTTCGCCGCTGGTCCCGTCCAGCCCAGAGCCTTCGCCGCTGGTCCCGTCCAGCCCAGAGCCTTCGCCGCTGGTCCCGTCCAGCCCAGAGCCTTCGCCATGGCCGCCCGAAGGGTCCTCACCGCCATGGCCGCCCGAAGGGTCCTCACCGCCATGGCCGCCCGAAGGGTCCTCACCGCCATGGCCGCCCGAAGGGTCCTCACCGCCATGGCCGCCCGAAGGGTCCTCACCGCCGTGGCCGCCCGAAGGGTCCTCACCGCCGTGGCCGCCCGAAGGGTCCTCACCGCCGTGGCCGCCCGAAGGGTCCTCACCACCGTGGCCGCCCGAAGGGTCCTCACCGCCATGGCCGCCCGAAGGGTCCTCACCACCGTGGCCGCCCGAGGGGTCGTCTCCGCCGTGGCCACTCGAAGGGTCCTCACCACCATGGACGCCTGAGGGTCCGACTGCTCCGCCATGGCCACGCCCTCATCCTGCTCCGCCCTGGCCACCTGCACGTCCTGCTCCGCCCTGGAGGCTTCCTGCTCCAGATCGGCCACCTGTCCATCAGCCTCCAGGGCGCCCACCCTCCCACCCCTTTGGATGTTTTACGGCGCGAGGACGCGCCTGGGGGGAGGGGGGGGTTCTGTCACATTGTTAATGTGTTTTCTGTTGTGTCCATGGACTTTTAGGTTGTTTTTTCTCATTCAGTGTTTTTCTTCCTCTCTGTCGTCATTTTCATTAGTTCATTTTCATCACCTGTCTAGTTAATCAGTTAATCACCCTTCATTGTCTTCACCTGTCGTCACTCGTTGTCATCTGTGTATTTAAGTTCCTGTCTTTCACCCTTCAGTTGTCGGTCAATGTTTGTATTTGTTATTGTGTATGGAGAGTGTTACCCTTGCCTGTACCAGTTTTGTTTAAGTTTTATTATAGTAAAAGTTTGAATTGGAACTTTGGGCCTCTGCCTGCCTTCATCCGCACCATACCCGTGACAGTAGTAGTAGTAGTATACAACAGCAATTATTGTTGTTGATGCTGCTGTTATTATTAATAGTAGTGTTAATATTAATACTAAAAATGTTGAAATATTAAATGATTTTGCAGCAAAATAAAAAAACAAAGTAAGAAAACTATAATAATAATAATAATAGTTTTACTGTACAGTACAACTGAATTTATTTATTTTCAACTGTAAAACCATCAAGCCAATGGTCAGTATAACCTGCAATATGTATTATTTTAAAAATTATAATAAATAAAAAATAAAAAATATACAGCCAATCACAAGCAAGATTTGTTATCCGTGAGCAATATTGATTAAACTGAGTCTCGTTGTGAAAACGCTTGGTTCTGCTAAACTGTAAGCCAGGAAGTCATGTGTTTAATTGAACCAATAGATGAAGAGGTGTTATGACACATAAACGGTATAAAAAGATTACCCTATTTTGGTTCCACTAGGAATGACAGCGTCGCTGCAAAGCATTGATTGGTGAACTCAACTGGCATTGTCAGAAAGAAAACAAACTACCCAGTGTGTACACACACATGCATATGAATGAAGCAGCCACCCTCGCAAAAAATTCTTTGTCAATCTCAGTTTACGAGGCTGGCATCGGCTGCAAGCCACCAGAGGAGGAGGCGAAAGACACAGTCGACAAAATTTCGATGTACAATCTGTTCGCCGGGAGGCGGAATCATGAAGAGAAATTTGCCTCTCAAATCCTGCCTCTGAGCGCACATGTCAATGCCATCCGAGCTGATTGCTTGGCTTTCACATTTGAATAGAATGAAGTGCTATGAAAACGGAGCGTGCTTGGCGCAGATGGTGCTTGGAAGCTGAAAGAGCCCCTGAAAAAAAAAAAAAAAAAAAATGGAATAGCAGATAAGAATAGACAACTAAAAAAAAAAGCGCTCTTACAAAGTATTTAAGAGGTGTGGGTTTGCAAAAGAGCCCTTGTCTGTCGCAGATACTGAAAGATATCCACGAAGACAAGTTAACCTTCTTTACATGTTTGTCCGTGAGCAAATTATTGTGCTCCGGAGTGCCCTTAACCTCCGATGACACGAGGGACGTTTCGCCAGTGTGAACTTTGAATAGCCATTAACTGAAAGAAAAATCTGGATTGTCCCTGGAATCTACAGTACATGAAGGCCAAAAGACACAAAAGGCAGAATGAATGAGAATGAGAGATGAAAAACCTAGTTTTTTGTTTCATTTTTTTACTTAAAGGCTTTGCGGTTGGGAAAACTTCCCCTTCACATTTCTTAAAGATGAAGTGTATCATTTCTGCACTACTGGTATCAATAAATAGGTTTTAAAAAGGTTTCCCAAACCTCCCCTTGGTTCCCATTGAACCCCATTGGTTCAACAGACAGATAACCCCGCCCCCAAACTTCAGCCGTTGGTTACATGTAACTCAAAGTTCTGCATATTTAGCAAGTAAAAACATTTTATAAAGACGCACTTCACCTTTAAGACCGATGCGTGGTTTGTAAATGTGAATTTATCTGTCCGTCCTTCATTTTAATACACCTCAGAACAGCACAAGTCTCATGTGCCGAAGAGATTGAGGGTCTTTCGGCGCCCGTGTCGGAATGCAGATCTGCAGGAAGCCTTGTCCTCGTGATGGCTTCCACATCTGTCTGGCCACGGCCACGGAGATGTGTAGCGCCTGTCGAACCCCAGCGGGAGGGTTTTACAGCCCCCCGGTTCACCTCATGGCCCATTAACGGAGGAAAGCCAGAAATGCAGGCGTGTGTATTCCTGGTCCAAACATTCCTCCACCTCCACTGCTGTGTGCAGAACCTCACCGCTCAGCCGGCACTCGCATATCTGGGAAAAACCACTGAGTAGAGCCATAAATAAGCAGCAAGGACTTATGAGAGAAGCTGAAACAGGCCTGTTTGCATTTACAAACGTTTGAGGCCAATAAGATTGAACTTTTTAAAGAGAGTAATACTTTCATTCAGAAATCGAGCTGTAAACGATTAATCGCGATTAATCGAATCCAAAATAAAAGTTTCTGTTTACATAATATATGTGTGTGTATTGTGTATAATTATTTTGTATATATAAATACACACACATGCATGTATATATTTGAGAAATATTTACATTTATATACTGCATATATATGTTTATATGATTTATATTATATATAAATAGAACTAAGAAAAATGTTATTTATATATAAAATAGTTCTATTTATATATAATATAAATCATATAAACATATATATGCAGTATATAAATGCATGTGTGTGTATTTATATATACAAAATAATTATACACAATACACACACATATATTATGTAAACACAAACTTGTATTTTGGATTTGATTAATCGCGATTAATCGTTTACAGCCCTATTCAGAAAGTATGCATTATGTTACAAAAGATTTCCATTTCAAATAAATGCTGTTCTATTGAACATTCTATTCGGCAAAGAATCCTGAAAAAAAACTAAAATACGGTTTCCACAAAAAAAAAAAAAAAAATTTTTCAATAATCAGAAATGTTCCTTGAGCAGCAAATCCTCATATTAGAATGATTTCTGAAGGATCATGTGACACTGAAGACTGGAGTAATGATGCTGACAATTCATCCTTGCATCACAGGAATAAATTACATTTTTAAATATATTCCAATAGAAAACTTTTTTTTTATTATTGTAATAATATTTCACAATATTACTGTTTTACTTTATTTTCTAATCAGATAAATGTAGATTTGGTGAGCATAAGAGACTTAATTTTACTAATCTTACTGTGGGATAAATAAATAAGTTACATTTTATTATTGCAATAAAAATGTGTGGGGCAGTAAAAAAATTACTATACAATGAATATAAAATATATAGTAAATCAATAAAACAAACATGCATTACCTATTTGAACTTCCATGTATTATAAAATTATCTCATACAAAAAACATCTCATTTCTTTATTTGTCCCCTCCAAAAAGGCTATTCAGTTGGAAGATGATGATATACTGATTAATTAATTGAATTAATCATACTTCAAATTTACAATTTAAAGTCATTGTGGCAGACGAGGAAAGCACTTGACAAAAAAATGGCTTGAGAAGTCAATATATTAAACATACGTAAGTCTATCACTAACATAAAAACACATGAAGTGCTACTTCAAGCTTGATTTCCTCTTATGATGAGAAAGAAAATTAAGCATAGTTCAGGGGGTATGATTAATTGCGTTGATTGTGTCAAATCTATCACTTTTTTTCAATTACTTACACTTGTGTTATAGTCATATCATTACGCGTTCGCCCTAAAACTGACTGTTTATGTTGTCGTGAGCACATGAGGATGAACAGATGAAGCCGATCTCTTCCAAATCCTGCCGCAGTGACCGCAACTCTGACCCACTTCAGCTCCAGCCAGATCTGGCATTGCCAGCGGCAATTAAGAAAAATGACAACCATCACATCCTCTTCTGCTGACAGAAATATCCAAGACTTGTCCCCAATAGGGAGACATATTGATTTGAACAACTGAAATAAAACAAAGCGCTTTTCAAAATGGGTACAGGGGGAAATAAAGTGAAAAGAAAAATCCATAAGGGTCAAGAAGATATGAAGGATATAAGGACACAAAGGATTCCTATATCTCAGTGCAGGATTCAATACCAGTTAGGCTTTATCAACAGCATGTTGATTCTCACAGAAAATATATTTTTTCCCTCTTTTTTTTTTTTTAATTGCAGTTACACTCTTACAATAAAAGAAAACTGGGATAGCATAGGGTTTAAAATTCAGAATGTGAAGCTTGTATTTATGTATCAAATATAACATTACACAGAAGATTAATAAGCAATTCCATCATACTAGTCTCACTACTTAATTTTTACTATACAGTTATACATTGTGTTGTCCTGTCTACGTCCATTGAAAATGTAGTACTGTAAACTGGATGGATGGATATGTGTATGTATATATATATATATATATATATATATATATATATATGGGGCTCTGATTTGATAGATATTTACCCATCAAAACAGAAGGTGTTATTCCTATCCTCTCCCCACAAGCTTATTTCACTTTTACTGTAGTATATTTCCATGGAGGGAAGTGTCGTGCAGGTCGAGGCAGAAGGTCAACCATAGTGCAAACTTCTTGAGTTTGTGGGCCTGACTTGAGAGCTGTTATAAGTGGCCCTGTGCCGCATTCAGGCTAAGCTGTTAACTTGCCAGAAATTCGGATCATTCCTGTTTGATTGTTCTCACTTGCCAGCCCTGGGATTCAAACCACGGGTATGTTTGGAATGACATACTACCATCGCATTAGAACTATTTTTGCCGCACACATTACAGTATGTCTGCCTAATATAGTATTAGCATTTTCTGCATGCATAAAATAGCAGTGTGACCTTCTACATTTGCCAAAATGTGCATTACAGACCAGAGCGAATACCACGGTATATTTCACACTGCAATCATGGATGTGTAAATAAAAAAAAAAAGTAAAAAAAAAAAAAGTATTTCACTAGTTTGGACTTTTTTTGGGTTTAAAAGCAGCTAAATAGAGTGCAACAGAACGAGACAGACTGAGATTATGAAATCTTTAAAGGTGAATTAGGTAGTTTCTGCGACACTAGTGGCACCTGACCGTGAGCGTCTCGCTTATAATAAACCCAGGCAGCATATCTGCCCTGACCACCGTTTTGACATGACGTTCCACAACTATTTGAGGCTGTTCACAGCAGCTAAACACCCTCAGGCTCCGCCTGCTACAGTAGCCACGCCCCCAACTCACTAAAAAGAAACTAAAATAAATAAATACAAATTAAAATAAAAAAAGATTTTCTATACAATACGTATTTTTCTAAAAGAAAATAGTATACAAAAAGAAAAATTTATATATTTATTTAAAATATATATATTTGTATTTTAAATAATTAAAAAAAATTATTTTATTTTTATTTTTAAATCAATCAAAAAATCTAAAACTCAACATCACTAATTGACTAGTTGGTTTCTGGATGATAATTTGGCAATCACAATCATCATGACCCCCAAGAAATGTGATATGATATTATAAAATTATATTTAACACCTCCTTGATTCATTATTTGATTGGACGGCCAAACGTTTAAAGATTAAAGGTGAACTACGTAACTTTTTTGTTTTCAAAATGTACAAATTTGATATAATGAGCGAGTGTCCTATCATGAATAACTACGGTACACATACATTAAGTGTTTATATTCAGACAATTTTAGACCAGTCGTATCCCAGTAAAAAACCTTTAAAATGCAACCGATATGCATTTCCAAGGTAACAACTAACGTTTCGTTCACATAAAATTAGCATGCAATACAAAGTTTGCAGTACACTTCCATTCTGAAAATAGCATACTATTCTGTCTGTTTGCTATCTATCCACACACACATACACACACACACACACACACACACACACGCACACACACACACACGCACACACGCACACACACACACACGCACACACACACACACACACGCACACACACACACACCCTCTAGACTGCATTATCGGTGAGCGTTCACCCTACCTGCTCCTTTTCTACATTTCCTATTCAGTCTGTTACATTGACTGATGGCTGGTGCATGTGTATTACAGACCTGAGGAGAGACAAGGCGATTGACATCAACACTGAGCCAATAAAAACACAGAATCAGGTTAAGGGAAATCTCATAAACTCTGTGCCTCGGCTGAAGGTCAACAATGGTGTATCTTAAGGAGATGGAGCTTGATTGTCTGAAAACGGGGGTTGTTTGGGAGCTCAATGCCGCATGTGTCGTCGTCTTCATACCAGACTCCATCATGCTGTACTCAAAGGGCAGATTTTTATAAAAGCGCAGCAATTCCTCTAATGGCTTTTATGGGAAGGCAGACGGGGCGGGTCTGAAGATCTACCGAGGCCCACATCTTTAGATTGAATAAGGTCAAGCTTAAAACACCCCAGAGGAAAAGAGCGATGATACATACACTTTGACGTGTGACATCTGTGCAACTGATCTTATGGTATTATGTGATCTAGATGCCAGGAGATATGTGAAGATGAAGGTGCTTTTGAACTATGCTATGCAGTGTCCGGAATTATAAATGTTTTATTATTGTTATTTTTGAGACATAAAAGTTTCTAACCAGTCATTAGACTGTATTTTCTATTATTTACAGTCCCTGTCAAAAGTTTTTTTTAAATATATAATTTTTGGAAGAGTTTCACCCAGATGCATTTACTTCATCACAATTGCTCTCTATTTAACTGAATTTGTTTTTATTAAAAATGTATTCCTGTGATGTCAAAGCTGAATTTTCAGCATCATTACTGCAGTCTTCAGTGTCACATCACGATCCTTCAGAAATCATTCTAATATGAGGATTTGCTGCTCAAAAAACATTTCTTATTATTATCAATGCTTAAAACAGTTGTGCTGCTTAAAGGAACCGTATGTAAGATTGTGGCCAAAACTGGTACTGCACTCACTTTCAAATTACCCCCTCCCTGACTCGAGGTTGCCAGATAGGCTGCAGGATCCAGCAGGAACGTCGGCTGCTACAAGGAGCTTCCAATGGCAAGACTAGAGCAGAGCTGGCAACCCGGATGCCAAAACACCACTGACTTTGTGATTGGTAGATAGGCGGAGGGTGGCGCTTCAGGCCAAAACACAACATGACAACATCAACATCAGTTGAGGGCTGCAACTTCACTTTTAAATGACAATATCCTGGCCGTACTACTGTTGTTGTCAGTGATATAAGTATTTGAAATGATTTCTTAATGTCTAGGGACATATCAGGGCCAATTTATGATTAATTGAAATACATTTCTTACATACGGTTCCATACTTTTGTAAAAAAAGAAAAAAAAAAGTATTTAAGTATTCTTTGATGAATGGAAAGTTCAACAGAGCAATAAAAAAATCTTAGGTATCATAGATGGTAAATATTCTTTTTTTACTAAAAAGGTAAAAGTTGTTAGAAAACATGCAAGTTGCAACAATTCAGGCCTTGTCCACACTAATAGGTTTTCATTTAAAAACGCATATTTTCTCTGCTTTGGCCTTCTGCCGTCACCGAGACGGCGTTTATGTCCAGCATTTATTTTTTTAAAACTTTCCCATGTGGATAAATTTGACTTCACTTTTCACTCTCTTTCTTGCAATTGGTGCTAAATACAGCCTGAAACCAGTCTCACTTCCTGCACCAACCTAAGTAGGTTTGTAACAAATTTGCACAATGCCCACCTATAGTCTTCATTGGCTGCCGTGAACGTCTACTTTGACCCTCAAGCGCTGTAGTTGTAGCTGAGACTGGAAGAGTTTGGTTTGTGCGTCGAGAAGACGCAGTTTTCTGCGCTGCGAAAGCAAATCCACTTTGCACGCACTTCGAAAGGACGAGGAATCAGGCTCGTATTCATACAGTAAAACTGATGCCATCGTTACATCATAAGTGCTGAGGAAACCTCTGGAGCTGAAATTCAGACGGTACTGTAAGCAGTCGGCCAATCACAACAGACTGGGCCATCTGACCAATCAGAGCAGAGTTAGCTCTCGGAAAGGAGGGGTTTACAGATTGAATCTTCATCAAACTATTTAAGACACTGTGAGAAGAGAGCGGATGCTGCAGTGCAACTGGGAGCCTTTAAAATATGGCCTCCATGTTGACTAAAAATGAGCATGAATTTCACACCTTTAAAGGAAGCAATATCCATAGACATGGCACAAGGTCAGATCTAGATTCTCAAACATCTCTCCACCTATAGAGCGCTCAGCATCTGTTCAGCACATGTAGCCGGTCTATAAATCTCGCTGGAATCCCTTTAATGGCACCGCAAAAACCCAGCTAATGGATGTCGTGCTGGGGTGAAAAACGCTAACAAGAACCATCAAAACAAACATGAAGGCTAACCTCTCACCCTTCTGTCATACCTTAAATGTCCTGGGGTTTTTCTGAGAAACCCTTCAGAGCGTCACACCGCATCCCATAAAACACTTCATCAGCACCACGTCCGAAACACGTCTGTTCTGGGATCATTTACAGCAGGAAACAGCAGCGAGGTCCACCGAAACACAAGCAAACGGGCTGGATCTGAATGTCCATCAAAATGCACATTTAGTATATAAAAGCACACTGTGATTCCAGCGAACGTGTCGGGAGCGCTACAGGAATGTAAGTCTCATTGGGAATGCTTTCCTAAGACTCATTACGGTCCGATCTTTCCAGAGTGTGTTCTGAAGGTGCTTCTGTGGCTCATTCATGATTTTTCACACCCAAGTCCTCGGTTACACTACAGGACAGGTAATACAACCCGTACCCTCCATGATAAATGCCATATTTTCTGTTCTATAATGAAAAATGAAGAGCCCCAAAATTATGAATCGGTGCACTTTGTACGGTAGGCTGCATTTCGCAATAGACCGCACAATAATTCAAGGATTTAGTGCATTTTTTTAAAAATGAATTAATGAAAATGCATTTTGGCGGCCCGACCAGCAATCATATGCATGACATTTTAATTTCTACTTTGCATATAGATAAAACGAACTAAAATCTAATTTGTAGGAATGCCAATGATATTAATCTTTATACGCATAATTGTATATTTGTATAGTAAAGGGCATCCGTTTCAATTTCTTTTCTTTTTTTCAGCAGTGAAAACTAACTACAATAATCATGCCATAAGCCCCATAGCAGTTAAAGAGTAGCACATCTGTTCTCCTGTATTCAAACATGACCTATTGTTATAAAATGTGTGTAAACTTACTAATATTAATAATTAATAATGTTTTATTATTCACAAAAAAAGCATGTATAAAATAATGTAAAATAAATATAATGATAAAAATACATTATTATTTCTATTAATACAAA
This sequence comes from Phoxinus phoxinus, assembly GCF_949152265.1. Lineage (NCBI taxonomy): Eukaryota > Metazoa > Chordata > Actinopteri > Cypriniformes > Leuciscidae > Phoxinus > Phoxinus phoxinus. The sequence continues at coordinate 5,455,377 of NC_136891.1, read as the reverse complement.
TCTGATTTAATAATAATAATAATTACCATTATAAAATTTCAGTAAAATTACTAATACTAATAAGTAGGGCTGTAAATGATTAATCGCGATTAATCGCATCCAAAATAAAAGTTTGTGTTTACATAATAAATGTGCGTGTACTGTGTATAATTATTTTGTATATATAAATACACACACGTGCATGTATATATTTAAGAATTTTTTTTATTTATATATAAAATATAAATTATATATACAGTATATACATGCAAATATTTCTTAAATATATACAAGCATGTGTGTGTATTTATATATATATATATATAATAATTATACACAGTACACGCACATTTATTATGTAAACACAAACTTTTATTTTGGATGTGATTAATCGTGATTAATCGTTTACAGCCCTACTAATAAGCATTATTTATTTAATTTTTTCACAAAATGTATAATTTTTTTAAATTAATATAATAATAATAATTATACATTATTATTACTATTATTACAAAATCCAAATAATTTTATAATAATTATAATAATTATCATTATTAAATAGAATAATGCATTTTTGTGAATTTTTATTTATTTTTGTGATTTTTATTTATTTATTTACAGTAGCCTACATATTACAAAAACAAAAATGAGTTTTACTCCATGTCTATTAGATTTAAAGATGATAGTAATAGAATTTTCTGGGGAAATGGACAGACGACTCATTGTACAAATGAGAGTACACACAAATTTGTCCAATCAAATGCTGCCTAGAATACGATTGGTCCCCTTGCCAGACCAGCAGCAGCCACATTCACGAGAGATACACGTGTTAAGATGAACATTTTACGACATTGTCTTTGCATTCAGAGTGAATGCAATGCAGAGTGAATAGTTAACTCGCGATTAATCGCACATTTTTATCTATTCTAAATGTCTCTTGATTTCTTTTTGTCCCATTATTTTCTCTTTTTAATGCTCTTATCAACATGGAAAAGTGGATCGACTTTGTGACTTTGACTTTGTTTTTTATTGAAATGCATTTGCATGCATTTTAACGATTAACTGTTAATGAACCAGCAAAGTTGAACGCAGGACACCTAAAAACAGCTTAACCCCCCCCCCCCACGCTGCGATAAACCAGTAAACGGCTTTAATCCAAAGTCAAGTCAACAGCTGACAGCCTTGAGTGGCAGTGTGTTGAACTTAAGCACAAATTCCAAATATTAGACTGTATTCTGACAGGTTAAATATAGCGTGTGTTTGAGTGACGGGACGAAAGAGGGCAAAAGCAAGACAGATTGACTGGCAGAGTAAGAGGGCACCAGGGCCTTCAGAGATGTTACCTGTCAATGGGTAGCCCCCCCAAAAAAAGAAGACGCACCGTCTGTCTCGCTCTCGCTGATGAGCCAAAGATTTGCCTCTTGTTTAGGCTGTTATGACAGGTTAGAAAGTTCTCAAGTTCTCCCTCACATAACGGTACGAGATTGAATTCATTCAGAAGATTTGAAGTGCCTGATTATGTTATTATTGAAATGTGAAAATGCCAAACGGCGGTCCACGTTTGGTTCAAATGTCATGATATGTCACAGCCGGTTGAAATGCCTCACTGTGAGCCACTTCAGTTAATAAGATTACATGCTGGCTGAATTAATGAACAACTGAGAGCATACAAACTGAGAAAATCCATTCTGAAGCACGTTTAAACACCCTGAAAACAAGCACTCGCCGTAACCCTTCCCCGCGGCTCTGGCTCAGGTTAGCCGTGTCGGGGCACAGATCCAGGGATACTGTGTTCCACAGGGGCCGCGATCTTTCGCTCGGTCATCCATAAAACAGGAGATGAAGTGGCCGGCTTAGCCGATCAATGACAGCGCAGGCGACACAGTCTCTGAAGTTGGTGAACGCTCTGACATTTGGAGAGGAAACGGGAACGTTCTCCTCGGAGCACCTCAGGGTCAAGCCATCCATCAGCGCTGTCCTTCCCCTTCAGTGTGTACTCTCAATCTGATCCCTTACACACCTGCTCATAAAAACAACATGAACTCAACGTGGACCGGTCTCATTTCTTAAAGCAACGGTTCACACAAAAAGAAACTATATTTGGTCATTATTTGCTCGTATTTATGCGTTTCAAACACAACAGTTGTAAAAAAAAATCTGTGGGACACAAAAAGTAGAATAACGGCATACGGGATTGGAAGAATATGAATGAATAATCCCAAAATGTTCATATATGTTCCTGATCTTATTGTGTCTGATTCATAGTTTACATTATTCCAAAGAGAAAAATATTAATATATTACTGGATTTTGTAAAAATAAATAAATAAAATAACACAATTGTATTAAATATATATATATTTCTACAATAATATTAAATTGTGTTACAATTAAAAAAAAAAAAAAAAAAAAAAAAAAAAAATATATATATATATATATATATATATATATATATATATATATACTGTATATTTAAATATAATAATTTTATTAAAACTAAATAAAATGTTCTTAAAATAAAAGTTATTTTTATAAATCAATAAATCAATATGAATGACAAATATCTTAAAAATATATATATACAAAATATTTGTATAACATTTTAAACATTTTTAAATACATTTTTGTAAAATATTATTTTATAGAAAATAACATTATATTGTATTGTATATTGTCTTTCATCAGAAAATAATTTGCTCTGCCTCTGAAACAATGTTTGACTGGCATCACCAAATTCTTCATTCATACTAAATATCAAAATTCTTCAATTCTGATTCATATTCCACAAACTCCCACACTTTTTATATGTTTAGTCATAAGTCACATTACAAAAATGAAATGAGTTGCAAAAATCTCTATAAAAATTTCTATAAAACAGAAAGAATGCATGAAATGAAGTCCAGGTCTTGATTTTATCCTTCTGAATTTCATTGGATCGTGAAAAATATGCTTTGATTTCATTAGTTAAAATAAAATTTGCCTTAGTTACATCAATCAACAAAGCTGTTTCAAAGGCTGAATGAGCCAAACTCATTGTTTTGATATGATAAAAAAAGAAAAATCTTTACAATAACATGATGCATTGATGACACTACAGTAATTCACAGCAAAATCTAAGAATGCAAATAAGCATAAAATAAATACATTTTATATAGTCTCTTAATCTTTGCCATGGACACACGCACTGAATCCCAGCAACATGCTACACCGTGTCACCATCTGCGCATAAATGCAACATTCCCTGTAAAGAGCTTGGCACTTGGACGCTTGCCTGGAATTCTCCGTGTATCCCTATGCGTTCAGATGGTGTTTATGCTAAAGCGCAGTCCCTAATGGGTCTTAACCCGTACGAGAGCGCTCCTGAGCGGCGGTCTGCACGCGCGGCTCCGTCTCACGCATTAGGCTCAATGGCTTGCGTGAGATGACATGTTGTGACCCCTGCTGTGTGCAGGTCCCCAGGGGGCGCCACCATGGCACACGGATAACCCCGGTCGCGCCGGAGATGTCTTAATCATGCCGAGAGTGGGTGGGTGTGTGGAGGTGTCAAAACAGCAGTTTTTAGAAATGCAAATGAATCCGATATGCGCAAATGAATAATTATGGGTTTGCACATCGCACAAGCCTCTCAGCATCTTAAAAGAGACGAGGGACGAGCTATTCCGTGATTATTATCAAACATTTTCACACTTCCTTTCAGCAGGCAACTTCACTTTGCACATAACGAAAGCCCAATCGCATGAAATCGCCCTCCCAAGTAATGGATTGAATTTTGCATGGAAATGACTTAAATGAGCCTCAAACTGCAAACCATTTCTGATATGAGTTTGAACACAAATTTACGAGAAATTAAAAGACTCTTAAGGCCTCAAATGATTTCGGTGGTGCAATTTTCTCAATGTTAGTTTAACATTTCACTTAGCGCAGGGACACTCCAATTATGCAGTTCGGGGAGCACTTTAAGAAAATGCAGGGTGACCGGCGGCCAGTGAGTGAAATGACCTGTTAAGAGTAATGATACTTGATTTTCATCTCAATGCAGCACAGAAACCAACAATCAAGACTATGCATCAGACCAGACTGGTTTTCATGACCCAATTCATCAAAACAAATACAACAGTCAAATGAAAAAGACTCTTTTCACTTTGCAGAACAAAATAGTCAATGTGACTTTAAAGACATGACACAAATGCTTCAATATGTCATATGTCATATGCATCCAGTTGAAATTTCAAGCTAACACACAAATACATGCTGCACATAAACAAATATATATATATATATATATAAAAGTTTGTGTTTATATAATGTGTGTGTCTGAATGAATACATATACCGGTATATATATATAAATATAAATGTATCTGTTCTGTCAAATGATATATCATAAATGATGAGTGTGTGTGTGTGTGTGTGTGTGTGTGTGTGTGTGTGTGTGTGTGTGTGTGTGTGTGTGTGTGTGTGTGTGTACACACAATTATTTTTAATTATTGCCCTCAACAAATTAAGTAGGTTGACTTCTCAACTGCTGCCTTCACATGCAACTATCTTATACTTCATATTTAAAAACATAAATTCATTATATAAATCAGCAGGAATAAAAAGATTATAATCGGTATTCGGTACATCTATATTAAACTGTACATTGGAGGGAAATTCAATTTTCGCAGTTTTGACGTTATCTCAGATCTTTGCTAAATGAAGTGCACAGTTTTTTTGAATATTCAGCAAATGTCATGTCACTTTGCAGCAATCAGTGGCTTAAAGGTGTAGTTTTGTTCATTCACCTTCAAAGCGGTGCGGTTTTCTTTTTTCCTTGGGGACACAAAAGAATACATTTCGCGTTGCTCTTTAATTTTCATACGATGAAAGTACATTGTGAGCAGGGGCTCCAAAGCTACTGGAAGCTAGAATTTTTGTGAATAGTGGCATAAATTTAATTATGTTCCTCTTATACAGCTTTCAGAAGATTTGCATTATAGCGTATGAAACTTTTTATGGTACCTTTAAGGTGCTTTTCTGTTATTTTTAGAGCTCAACATCACAGAAAAGCTATTTGTGTTCCACAGAAGCAGATAAATAATGAAACAATATTAATTTTAGGTGAACTATCCTTTTAAGACCTCAAACTACAAAAACACATGTTGATGAGGTTGTTACCGAATCTAAAATCCTAAGAAAAGGTTGCCACGGATTCCTACAGAGCAAATTCTAATTAAATTCTAATTCTAATAGGGATTATGACAAAATCTTGACCACCGGTGGGCAGGGCTTTATCTTCAAACACACGAGACACTGACCACAAACAAAAAAAGCTGTGCCGCTTCACTTGAGCCGGGTCAGAGCCGGTCACTGCGTACCAGTGATCAAAAAGCCTCCACATCCCATTAGCCAGACCTCGCAGTGGGGTAACCCAATTAAATCAATTCCATTTAATCAGAGCGGGACGCATGAGCTGAGGAGGTGTGGTTCTCCTGACAGTCTCGTAGCATGTAATCCCGCCGCTTAATCACCAGAGCGGTGTCCACGGACACACACTAATAGGAATGTGATGGAATTCCACTAATGATAATCGGGAAGTGTTGCAAATTGATCGACCTTTACGATCTGAACTTTGTAAAAGGTCTCGGATGGGTCGAGTAACTTGATTGGATTTGTGCTGTAACATTTGAAAAGTATACAAAAATGTCTATTTAGTGAGACTGTCATTTCTTGAAACAAATTAAATAAAAATTGCTTTGTGTAAAAAATATATTTTAAATGAAATTAGCGCTGGGCAGCGATTAATTGCGATTTATCGCTTCCAAAATAATATATGTGTGTGTACTGTGCATAATTATTTTGTTTATATAAATACACACACATGCATGATATTTATATGTATATAAAATATGTATACAGTATAATATAAATGATATATAAATATATATACACACTATATACATGCAAATATATCTTAAATATATACATGCATGTTATATGTATATATACAAAATAATTATACACAGTACACACACATTTATTATACAAACACAAACTTTAAATTTGGATGCGATTAATCGCGATTAATCGTTGCCCAGCACTAAATAAAATATATAGTTTTTTAAAAATAAATAAATACAATTGCATGCGCAAATCATAATTCATGTAAATTAACAGTTCCAATAATAAAAAAGAAAAAGAAAAAGTAATTGATACAAAAATTTAAATATTTGCCACATACACTTACCAAGAATTCAGGTAACACGAAAAACGTGTCATCATTCACACTTTCTTTGCCCTAAACCGCTCTGATTTCAGTGTAAATAGAAAAAAATAAACTAATGGTCCAGACAAGTTCTGTTAATACAAGAGGGAACAAAAATACACCACAGCTGTACACAGTCTGCAATAAATGAGCTAACTGATGTATCTTTCTGACAGGCACGAGGGTGTAAAGATATAAAATAGGATCTTTTGAGATATTGCGGTACCTTGGGTCTGTCCTGGATGATGATGCTCATCACAGACTAATGAGATCTTTGGAGAGTATACTCAGGTGCGCCTGCAAAGACAAAGAGAACCGGATCAGTAACCAGACAGAGAGAGAGAGAGAGACAGAGAGAGAGACACTGAGTATTGAGTATTGAAGACTGTGGCAATTAGTACCCACTGTAACTGCTGTAAGTCAGTGAGTTAATCTAAAAATTCTCAACTAAATATTCAAAACCACAATTTTATCTTAGTTGGATGAGTGAGTTTTTTATGGGGTTTTTTGTTGAAACACTGTTATATTCATCATGTTACACTGAAGACTAGAGTATTTGCAGCTGAAAATGCAGCTTTGCAATCACAGGAATAAATTACATTTTAAAATATATTAAAATAGAAAACAGTTACTTTAAATTGTAATAATAATATTTCACAATATTGCTGTTTTGTAATCAAATACATGCAGCCTTGGTGAGCAGAAGAGTTTGTCTTGTACTGTATTTCGCTGCAAAAAAAAACCCTCCTGGATTTAAGTAACTGTCCCAAAAAAATTGCATAGTAATTTTTGGTTGGTTGGCTCCTTTACTTGAACGTTCATGAGACTCAAATCTGTCATGATAGGCAGCACACAGGGATTTCTCTGGCAAAGGGGCTTTCAGTTCAATTCAATTCAATTTTATGTGTCTTGCACTTTTCAAAACACAGTTCATTCCAAAGCAGCTTATTATAAAGAAGAGTGCTGTAAAACCTCCATTGAGCAAGTTAAAGGCGACAGTAGGGAAAACACCACGAAGCTGTGTTTAGGCAGGATGAGTAAAAACCATAAGGAGGATTACTCATTTCATCCCAAGTAAAAAAAAAATCCTTTACATTTTCTCATAATAGACACTGCAGCATCACCTCTTTTCTCACAGTGTATGAAATGGTTCGATAAAGGATTCAGTCTCTCTAAACCCCTCCTTTCCGAGAGCTTACTCTGCTCTGATTGGTCAGATGGCTCAGTCTGTTGTGATTGGTCGACTGCTTAAAGCTTGTATCGGAATTGAAACGGCCATTACCATATCTGAATTTCAGCTTGTATACAAAAGAACATATAACGATGGTGTCAGTTTTACTGTATCAATACGAGTCTGATTCTTCATTCTTTTGAAGTGCATGCAAAGTGGATTTGCTTTCACAGCGCAGAAAACAGCGTCTTCTCGACATGTCGACACACAAACCAAACTCTTCCGGTCTCACACCGTGTCCTAACCAGACGCGCTGCGATAAGATTCCAGCGACAAGCAATTTGCCAGTCCACACCAGAAGCGACGCGGCTACGAGATGCGTTAAAATCAATCAAACCCCACAGCCAATCAGAGCAGCGTGTGGGTGGGCTCTCGCGGCAAATGCACAGCACCAGAACGTAATCTCGATGGCACTCGCAAGAAACGAGCTACAAAGGCTTTTACGGCTACAAAGCAGGGAGCACTAAAGGATATTCAAAGTCACATTACATGCTTGAAACATCAAATAAAGTACATAAACAGTAATTTACCCTTCTCAGGGAGCTTGATTGACAGGTGATCTGACCAATCATACTTCGCCATCCGCCATTTTGTCAGACAAAGCAGTCAGGAGAGTTAGTAGATAAACGTGGGAGTCTTTGCGAACGGTCAATTGCCACATTTATCCTGCACTTCGATCTTTGAAACTTTGCAGACCATTTACATTCACAACCCACACTACATGAAAGGTAATATCGCAAAAAGAACAAGCCACATATTTGCCAAACACTTGCGCTTGCATTCTAGCATGAAGTATATTTACGGCCTTTAAGACTTGATATAATCTTGCTATATTGTGTAATGAATGATACATGGCCTATATCAACAAAAGCATGATAAAAAAAATTAAAAAAAGGACTGTAGCACAAGAAAATTATGACCTAAAAAGTGAAACATCCAGCGCTAAAAGCAAACATGGACTTCATTGCCCTCCAAATAGGATATTACCAAAGAAACGCACTTCTAGGACTTCCAGGTAATGATAACCAGACGTCTTCTAATGGAGCAGACACGTCAAAATTTCAGGCATATAAATATCCTTCGCTTCTCAACCTCCATTTGAGAGTCACATGGTGCAATCGAATGACAAAGCCGTCGAGATGAAGTCATGACACAGTAAATCAAGTGAAAATCAAGTGAATTTCGAGCTTTTACAGGCACACAAAAGGAAAAGGAGCAAAATACTGATAGGGAGTAATAATCCTTTCTTTCCCCGATTATATAAACTTAATAGGATTCCGAATGCAATCACTGTCTAAACTAATGCTTTTAGAGACACAGAGGAGGATCTCATCAGATTGTGTCTGGACAGAATGATTCCCTCGTCTCCACTTTCCTATTCACTCCTCTCGCACATTTCCTGACCCCTTCGCCTCCGCCTGGGACGCCTGTATTTACAGACAATAAAGAGACGGACGAATGTTTACATCGTCATGGAATGAGAAATGTACTTCCATTATATCATTCAAGATCATTTACGTCCCCGTTGGCTCCTACTTGCGCAATTCTGATTTTTCTGTCTCGCTCCCGGCATTCATTTGCACTTTGTCAAGGAAACAGACATTTTATGTCAAGGCCCAGGGGAATTAAATTAATAAAGAAAATGCATGGTAGATTATCTTCAATTATGAATACTGCCAGAACAGGAGTATAAAAAATAGATATTCAAACCATCCTCTGCAGAGCAGAAACGACATTAATTTATTGGTATGTACACAGAGCCAAATGTGTGTGTGTTTAGACTTCAAATATAACATTTATTAGGCATATCATTCATTTCAGATCGAGGTAATGCTTATGCAATGCATGAAAATGTTGCTTTTAGTATTTATTTATTAGCTTTGAGGTAATATATGCCTAATGTTGTCCAAATGAACAGTATACACAATACACAAAGTCTTTCTCTTCCAAGAAAACTGGCCAAAAACAATGACTCATCTTGCACTCCAATAACCTGGTTGACACCAGACCCTTCTCAATTGTTACTGAGAGTGGGTCTGGGGAAGGTTTATTCACAGCCCATTTCCAAAGGGGCGTCACCAACGGACATCGATCAAATGCCTCTGGCCGCAATTGGATAGACCTAAAAACCAATCAGAGCGATTGTCATTGTGTAAAGCCCACCTCAACGTTTGTGATTGGTGCCTCGATTTGGAAAAATTGGAAATGGGCTTGAATGGGCTCTTGGCCAGACGGACTTGCAGAGCAAATCGCAAATTTGCCCGGAAGTTCGTCAGGGTTTCCCCAGGCCAGCACTCCAATAAAATTGTCTAACAAAATGGGTAACACTTTATTTTTAGGTGACGTATAGATACACGTTACTACATGTACTACTATAGTAATAACAGTAAATTATGCATAATTACAAACAACTAACCCCAAACCCTAACTCTAACTCTATAGTAAGTACATGTAGTTAATTCATATTACTCAACAGTACTTATTTGAGTCAGTACAATGTAACTATATCACCTTAACATAAAGCGTAAGCCCAAATGCACTCTATCTCTACACTCTTAAAAAGTAAAGTATTGCCATCTATGGTTCCATGAAGAACCTTTAACATCCATGGAACCTTTCCATTCCACAAAATGTTCTTTATATAGTGGAAAAAGTTTCTTTTGAGGATTAAAATGCTCTTCACATAAAGAAAAAATGGTTCTTTTAAGAATTGTTCACTAAAAGGTTCTTTGGGGAACCAAAAAGGTAAAATAAAATATAAATATCAGAGAGGAAAATTTTACTTCGCTTAAACAAAAATTTAAAACGTTGTCTTGGCAACTAACTGAAATAAATGCGTTTACAAAAAAATGACAAGCACATAACAAAATTACTAAAACTTAAAATAAAAGAAAAACTCAAAATAATAATGAATAGTATATAAATAATAATATTAATTACACTGCCACATACAGTTAACAGCTCAAATAAAATAAAACTGAAAATATAAAACAAAGCTACTTCAAGATAGTATGTAAATAATGACATGTTATTTTAGTCTTATTTACATACTATTTATTAATATTTTATACAACTAACAATAGTTCTGAATTTTTTTAACATGAAGCCTACATCTTACTAGTAAAACAAGCAGCAGAACAGTCCTGATATCTTTCTGTTTTAACAGGCAATATAGATACATCTAGAAAGAAAATCTGCGCTCGTAAAGCCAATTCACGAGTCCTCTGGTTGGTTAGTTACAATTCCGCACACACATTTCCTACAAAGTAATTTACAGTGTATTAATTGCAATCACAGTCCCTCAGGAGCAGTCTTGGGTTAAGTGTTTTCCTCAGGACACATCGAGCTGGATCATGAACTTGCTAACTTGGCGACTCTCTTGGTCTGCATGGATCGCACCAGCAATCCTTGCGTTAGCAACTAACCTCCTAAAGCATTAGTCTCCACCCCCGAACCTGTCCGAAATGGAGTAGGACACCTAAGGGTGACAAATCTTTTTCCAAGCTGTAACAGATGCTACTTTGAAATCTCCATGTCGCAATTATTGTTCACCTGTCAACACAAAGTCAAGTCATAAATCATCTTTGTAATTATCAATTGATTAAAAAAAGCTATCTGACAGAGAAAACGGCTCGCAGGCCTAATACATCAATTTTAATGACATTTCTTAATCCAAAAGACTTGGCAATCACCAGAGACCAATTACAGACCATGAGATAGAGGCAAACCATTAATAACGAGAGTTAGCCGGTTTCGCCTCAACATCTTTTGGATAAAGGGCTTGCAGGGGTTCATTTAAAATTAACTGGTAATCCACAAGCATTATGTTACACTGAATCTAAGGGTGTGTTGACACTTGTAGTTCGGTTCTTTTGGTCCGAATCGAAAAGAAAAAAAAACGAAAAAACATTTACAGTAGTCCTGGTTCACTTAGCATTCACACTGTCACTTTTAAGACCAAACCTAAAGACTTTTATGACGTCTATTTTGCGACAGAACTTATCAAACATCCAAAACAATGCTGTGTGCTGGGCTAAACGCGCTCGCTGTGTGCATACATATGATGGTATTTTTACTATTCACTATTAGTCCACTATAGTTCACGTGAGGGAGTGAATGAAAAAGAGTGAGTGAATTTGGACACTGACTGCACCGGTAGGTTTGCCGCTTTTGCACAGTTTGTGCTTGCTGTTTATTTATCATTTGAAACTTAGCAAATTGGTAGATCTAGTTAGATGAAAAGATTTGTATTGATCTGTCATGGAAACTATGTATAAACGTTAATAGTCAACTAAAAGTTTTTTTTTCACTGTAGCCACATTGGATCGCCATCTTCTTGCGAGACGCGGGAATTCATTCGGCATGACCGCCGCAGTGCATTGTGGGTATTCTCTAGCTGTTAATGTACATCCGTTGTACATTCGTTATTCGAAGTGCATTGTGGGATTGAATGAGTGCACTTGTTAACGTCCACTATGATTTCGGACACCACTACAAATATTTGTGTGATAAATAGTGCCCTATTTAACGGTATTCAGACACAGCCCTGGTATGCTTGAGCATTCTGTCTTTTTAGGGTCGCTTCTAGTGACATCACGTCCTGTTTTTGGTTCATTTTGATGTCTTTGGTCCATGTTGCGTTAATATTTCAGGCAAACCGCTGAAATATGTCAAAAACCCACTGTTTCAGGGGTCTTGGTCCACTTGTTTAGTGCGCACTGGGGTTCGGATGGCAGCGTTCACACACTTGTTCAATTGAACAGCACTAACAGAGCAAATCGCACCTTTTAGACTTTTTTAGACACTAAAAGATTATCTTTGACTCAATAAAAATACAAAATATTACCCAACATTGTCCCTAGATACATGGCCAAGAGTATGCAGACACCCACTTCTAATAAACTGGTTTTCTGAAGCCGATTAATTACAGTAAAGACAAATCTTAATGCAATGGCATAAAATGACATTCTGTGCTTCAGACTTCAGGGAAAGCATTTGGAGAAGGTCCTTTTATGTCCCGTGAGCACAAAGCGAGGTGGGGACTGACCCACACAAAGCCCAGACTTGAACCCCACTGAACACTGACTGTGAGCCAGACCTCATCGCCCGACATCAATGCCTGATGCTCTTGTCTGAATACGAGCAAATCCCAGCAGTCGTGTTCCTGTGGACAGTTTTCCCAGAGGGAGTGGAAGCTGTTAGGAAGGGCCGACTCCCTATTAATGCCAGTGGTTTTGAAAGTAAACCCACAGGTACTGTATATACATACTGTTGCCCATTTAGTATATACTTCCACAAAAATATTAAGCAGTACATCTGGTCTCAGCAATGATAATAAAGGTTTTTTGAGCAGCAAATCAGAATATTAGAATGATTTCGGAAGGATCATGTGACACTGAAGACTGGAGATGCTGAAAATACAGCTTTGATCACAGGGATATCAAATATATGGGATTATAAAATATATCAAAATAGAAAACCGTTATTTTAAAATATACCGGTAATAAGATTTCACAATATTACTGTTTTTTTTTTATCAAAGAAATGCAGGCTTGATGAGCATAAGAGTCCATATTACCAACCCCAATTAATATAATATTTCAAGAAATTCTCACAACGTAATTTTTGTTCAATGTCTTTTAATCAGCTGGTGTTTTGGTCATTTTTGGTGCAGATCATTACATTATAAGTATAAAAAATTTCCAGTAATGTTTCACAAACACAAAGTTTCACTTCTCAATCTTTATTTTTTTTCAAAGCACACTTTTCAAGCAATATATATATATATATATATAAAGAAAGAAAAAAAAAATATATATATATATATTTAAAACCATTTAAAACCTTTTTTTAATTGAAAAGTGTGCTTGTGCTGACCTTAATAAATGTAATTATTTGATATAATGCAAAGAGATTCTCATATTTTAATAAGTCGCTTTTTCGCTTTGTATAATTATCAACCATCTTTTTATAAAGGCTTTTCCCGTTTCTTGGTTCTACATTTCTCTTTCCTCTGAGCCTCAGCCTTGGCATCACACAGGAGAGAAAAGCACACTATCTTCACATCAATCGCTGTACAGTATGTTAGAGTTACAGCTTCTGCAGCTCGAATTCAGCCGAGGTTTCCAAGTAAAAATTTCTACAGCACACAATCTCAAAGCAACTAATAACACTGGACATTTGTTCATTCTTTCTCCATAATTGTGCTCCCTGCCGGCTGCATTTCTAAATGAAGATTGCAACATATAATTTCCTAAACCATATTATTCAAATACAGCATGACAGTGACAGTAACACCCCCAAAATGAGGTCCCTACCCGAATCATCTCACTTCTTCCAGTTGTGCTTCTCTCCAACTGCGCAACTAATTTTTACTGAACTACATTTGGGAGGCACAAATTGTCTGTGACACTTCCAAATTTATCATCAACGTTAATAGTGCCGCATAATCCTCTCGGTACAAAAGGAAATCAGAGCAAAGTACCATGATCAAATTATTCAATTGTGAAAAGGGTCATAAATACTAGTTGTAAACAGGAACAAATGTACTATCTGAAGAATTTAAAGAAGCAGTTGTTCAGCACTATGAGCTTGTTAGCAAGAGCACAGCAGTCAGGATACCATATAAGAGACCATCATGGGATCTTATTGGTTTGGTTTTCATTTTTATTTTGATTAAATTGTATAATTTAAACAGCTTGAAAAAAATACTTTAATCAATAGAAGAAGTATTGAACATGAAAGAAAAATAACTATTAAACATGAAAGTATTGTGCCATTATTCAAGACATTTCTCCTTATATAGAACCTTTTTGGCATATAAACAGCATTTTGAAATTGAGTCAAGATCCCTTGGGGTCTATATAGAGCTAGGGATGTCCCAAGCCGCTCTCAAGGATCAGTATCGGTTAAATCAGCTATTCTAAGCCCAACGCTTTATTGAATGTCAGCTGTCACTCAGGTGTCGTGCAGTATATGGTCGGAAAATGCTCCTTCATGTGCGTTTGTCAACCGCATTTAAAAGGAAAAGAAGCTAAAAAGCAACGTGATTGCAACGATGCCAATAAATAAGCAAATTGGTGTCAATAAAGATGATTTTCGAGTGATTCATTACAAAAGTGCACATCAAATAGACTAGACTATCCGAGACGTCGTTGCCATAACGCATTTCTATGGGTTGCGTATCGCTTCGGACTTGATTGACAGACTGGCATTCTGACAACGCAAGTGTCATGCTTTCTAACCTTATCTGCATTTTTTTTTTTATGTGCAATTATTCTAATTGTACATGTATACAAAAGTATATTCATACTTTTGACCACACAGTCTGTTTACAATGTCTACCATTCTACATCTATACAGTGTGCAAATATATACACAGGGCTGTACAATGCGACATATGTCGTACATGCTATGAAAAATTGGTCTGTACGAGAAATACATTTACCACAGTAGCACGTGTGTGACACATTTTAGCATGTGAGACAGAGCTTGTTTGTGTGAAGTGAGGATTTGTTTTGTGTGAAGTGAGCTACACAACTGACTGAAATGAAACCAAAATTGTGATTTGGCTTAGTGAGCTTATGAAATCGCAAAGGTTTCAAATTTTTTAAATAAATAAATAAATATATGCGCAGGTAAAAGAGCAGCGCAGTTCAGAGCAGATCGATCGCTGCTCTATCTCTGCAAGCGCTGTGATATTGAGTCATTTACAGTGTAGCATGCATTTGAAAAAGCAGCAGGTGTCAAACTTCCTTCCAAACTTGTATTGAGAAGCATTTACAAACCTGTTGTTGTCCAACAAAAGAGAACATTTAATGGACGGTTTGAAATAACTTACTTTTGTGATCTGTTGTGCTTCACATCACAGAATGAGGCAGAAATTATATTATTTTATAATAATCTGTACAGTGATAAAGGCTGATGCAATGCTAGTCGATAAAGTCGACTAGCATTGCATCAAATATATTTTAATGTTTCATCAGTCGAAACGTCTGTTACAGCGATAGCTGGGTGCCTTTGTCCACATAAGAGATTTCCTGGAACTTCATAATGTTTATTACTCCTTTGAGTCTCACTTGTGGACGTTCTGCACTAATGAGACCTCTGGCTATGAGTATAAATGAAAAAGATATTGCGTGTGTACTCACTAATGTTCTCAATACCCTTATTTTGGGGGTTACTTACTTATGCATAATGAATGAATTTCCAGACAAAAAATAAAAATAGACAAAATAAAAATTAATCATAACTGAATATTTTATAACAAAACTTTAGACATTCATATATATATATATATATATATATATATATATATACACGAATCGGCAGATACTCAATATTCAATGGCTTGGATCAGATCGGGGGCAGAAGAAACTTGATCAGAACTATAGGGCTGGAACGACAAGTCGACGTAATCGATTACGTAAATTAGTCGATTTGCGTGGAATGCGTCGATTTATTGCGCCATGTTCCCCAATGATGGCGGCTCCCAGGCACGCTGAAAATCAGCCGTCATTAAAACATATATTGAGCCCGTTCTAAAGTGTGGATTTCTTTTAAACCAGAGGTCGAATAAAATGTTGCTCTGCATGCTCTGTAAAACCGCAATGGCAAACCACAGCAGCACAACTTCTATGCAGGAGCTTCTGTAAAGAAAGAAAACATCCTGGGGCTCTCTTACCTAGTATCTGGACTAGTACAGTGAAACTTTACACAGCACTAGAATACAAAGTTGTCAGTCTTATATTTTGCGCTGCGTACGGCTGGGTTCATACCGCATTCTGATTTTTATGAGTTACAAAGCATTTAAAGCTGTTGGTTATAAAAATGTAAATTATCTAATGGATGAACTTGCGCCTCAACGGTTTTATGGACACCGTCATGTTTGATACTGTCACTTTGGTTAGTTATAATGCGGTCGTGACTTCAGCCGTTTGATCATACACATGAAACATTTTCAAGCAGCCACTTTAATCTCCTGAATGAACCAATCATTTCAGGATTCACACTTGGAAGCAGTTGCTGCTGCAAATCCCCAAAAGTGATCAAAAAGGCCTACACTACATAAACCTTATCTTTTGTGATCATTAGGTATAAGTTCATACATCGATTAGTTATGGTTATTTATTTATTGGTAAATTATTGATTATTATTTATCAGTAACAAAAGGATTAATCAACTATTCAGGAAAAGATAAGATTAGATTTTTAGAATAATCGGGAAAATAATCAAGATTAATCGATTGGGGGGGGGTAATTTGTTCCAGCCCTAATCGGGACATAGAACCCCAAAAGTGTCTAGTTACACCCTAATAAAAGTTGATGTTATTATCAGTGGCAGGGAATAAGAACGCCTCGCAGCGACCTCCAGCGCCAGTGTGAGCGTGGCACGATGTAACCGTTTGGCTCGTCTCTGCCCCTAAAAACAAACCGCTGCACTCCAACTAAACTTTGGGAAGAAAGAAACCGCCTGAAGCAATAATTCCATCACTGGATAAATGGATATCAGAGACATGAATACGATTACATCCCTTCTGAGGTGCGCTGATTGCTTTTGATGAAAGCGATGAAGAGTCTTTAATGGCATGTCTGTGTCTGTACGATTGAGTCAGAAACCCTCATTCCTGTAATCATTTCCCCTGGTGCAACCTGGCGATTATACAAAAACACATGCAGAAACGGAAGGATTGGTATTTATGTAGGACAACATCAAATAACATTTGCAAGAGGATAGTTCAACCAAAAATTTTAATTCTGCAAATGAAAATGTTGGTAAAACATTTTTCTTTTTTTTACATTTAAAGGTACACTGTGTAGTTTTTTACGTATTTTATTAGCTAAATTGATTGTGTAAAATTACCTCTGCCAATGATCTGACTTATCCTCGTAAGCGAAGAATTTCTTATCTTTATTTACATGGGATGGGTAAGTCCAAGGAGGCTTCCATGTCGTTCCGCCATCTTGAAAAACTATAATAGCAGAGAGGGACAAAAAGCACTAGCCTACCTCAACACGTTTTCACGGCGCGTTTTCGTTCAGAGCCAGCGTCACGTGACTGAAGCGAACAAGGAGATCAGTGAGAAGCGCTTGTCACTGTCCCGGCAATTGAAAGGCTGCACTGCACGAAAGGCTGCACATGCCGAGCCACAGGAGAAGGAATCCACGTCGCCAAAAAAGCAAAAAAAAAAATGTATCTAAAAGGAAACGTGACCGGCAAATAAAAAAAATGAGGGTAAGAAAGACTTTGACCAGGACGCTGGTCAAATGCTGGTCAATGTTATGGTCTAAATAACAAGCTTTTTTTCATTGCTTGGTTGTGTAATTCATTATATAGGCAGCATAACAGTATAGTTAAACTCGATGAAGTGCTCTTGGAAGACATGTTGTCATCTTGGTACATATCGGCTACCGTAGTTGCAACACGCATTTGAAAAAGCGAGGCGCTAGAGAGCACTATTCGTTTGAATGCAAAATACAATTTCACCACAAGGTGGGAGAAAATCCTACACAGTGTACCTTTAAAGAAGTCTCTTACACTCACAAAGACTGCATTTATTTGATCAAAAATATAGCAAAACAGTACATTTTATTTTTACAATTTAAAATTGTTATAAACAAATTAGGGGTTCACAGAAAATGACAAAAAAGCATCATAAAAAGTATCCATAAAGTTATGGAATAATCCACAAGAGCTGTGTAGTATATTCAGCTTTCTGAAGCCATATGGTCATGCAAGATTTGAGTGTTATGGTGGATTTTTAGTAGGGCTGCCCCCGACTAAGGATTTTTCTAGTCGATTAATAGTCGTTCATTTAAGCCATTTGTCAACTAATCGCACGTTTATATTAATTTAACGTTAGTCGACTATTAGCGGGCAGCACAGCCCTAATTATTAGTAAATAACAACTTACATTTTGGTCTTTTCCCTCACATAAGGCTATAATGTGACATCAGAAAAATTGATGGGATTCAATTTCCACATTTGCATAGAAAAGAGACACTTGGACATTTCACAAAACAAATCATGTTGTGTGCCAAAGAAGAAAGAAAATATACAATTTTGGAACAACATCAGAGAGAGTAAATGAGGACAACATTTCCATGTCTGGTTGATCTAACCCTTTAACTCCCTGAAAGTGTCTCTTCAAGCCACAGAGAGAGACAAAATTATGTCAATTACTGTGAATAATGAAAAACAGGCAAATATGTCCAATTTTACACAGCTTTCATACAACTTGCGTTCTAAAAATAGTCACACTGACATTCCCTTTAAGGCAAGTCCAGTTCACTCAGTTTCATAATTACATCATTCATAACCACATTGGGACAGCAGGTTTACAGAGCTTTACTTAACAGTGGAAGCTAAACTGGTTGATATTAAACCATATGTTAATGTCCATGATGACCCCAGAGGGGCAGTATTTAGTGGCTAGTTCTCAGCTAAGGCAGAACGGTCCACAGAGGCCAAGTGCATCTAGGAAAATCATAAATCATCTGCGCAGTTTTACACCTGAACTCTCTCTAATGCCCTAGATAGAGCCGCTATCCTTGAAGGCAGATTCAATTATTTACCCAGAAAATAAATTATTACATAATGCCCCAGCAGCACACAACGTCCCACAGTACCGCATACATCCCAGCGATGTCTGACAATTTGTTTCCATCTGAAACATTTAGAGAGAAGAAATTATACTCGATAATGGGTGTGATAGAATGCAAATAGAGGACGTAATGTTAATAAGTGGAATAATATGTTGTCGGGTGCGAGAGGGATTTCAGAGAGAGTTAGGTTAACCTACACCCCGCTGGGTATCAGTGCTGCCGGGACGGGCGACTGGAGATTACAGGCTCCGGTAAGCACTACATTCACTGGTCATTAAGCCAATGTACAACTGCTTTAATTCACCCTAGTGAGTGTATTTTTATGCAAACACACTTCTGATTTTGCCATGAAGTCATAGGTCTCCATGTAGGGAATGAACTTGTGTTTTTAGGGAAAAAACAAGCGTGCAATTGCTAGCCTGTGTTAAAATACAATATGAAATAAAAATTGACCAGAGTTATATCCTTAAGTGTCTCCTGGTTACAGATCATAGTGCATCTTAATCTAAAGAACAAGCTTTCTGTCAAAGGCTTTTGAAAAAAGTTTTTGTAGCATGACCATTTTTTTTAATATATATATATATATATTAGTAAATAAAATTAAAGCGAGTAAAAATCATATACAGTACCAGTCAAAATTTTGGAAACTTATTTTTTATGTTTTTGAAAGAAGTCTCTTATGCTCATCAAGCCTGCATTTATTTGATCAAAAATACAGAAAAAAACAGTAATATTGTGAAATATTATTAACAATTAAAATAATGGGTTTCAACTTTATTATACTTTACATTTTTATTTATTTCTGTGATGGAAAGCTGAATTTTCAGCATCATTACTCCAGTCTTCAGTGTCACATGATATTTCAGAAATCATTCTAATATCCTGATTTATTATCAATGTTGGAAACAGTTGTGCTGCTTAATATTTTGGGGGAATCTGTGATACTTTTTCAGGATTCACTGATGAATAAAAACTTTAAAAGAACAGAATTTATTAAAAATAGAAATATTTTCTAACAATATAAATCTTTACCATCACATTTTATCAATTGAACATCCTTGCCGAATTAAATTATAATTTTTTTCAAAAAAAGAAAGGAAGAAAAGGCTGACCCCAACATTTTTAACAGTAGTGTATATTGTTACAAAATATTTATATTTTAAATAAATGCTGTTGTTTTTAAAACTGATTATTCATCAAAGAATCCTGAAAAATGTATCAAAGATTATTAAAAAAAATATTAAGCAGCTCAACTGTTTCAAACATTTACAATAAATCAGGATCATGTGACACTGAAGACTGAAGTAATGGCTGATAAAAATGATTTTAATTTACTCACTTTAATTTAATTTTACTTAAGAATAATATCCATAAATTATTAAGTAAATTAAACAAATGTACTATTACAAGTTATAATTTATGTAAACTTTACTACTGGTTGATCGAAGTATGAATCTGAGTATGATCTTTCCAACAAACAAAAAAACAAACAGGAGAGGCGAAATACATATTTAAAAAGTTTAATTTAAACTGTGACAGTTTTCATAATCTTTAATAAAAAATTAAGCGGAGGGATTATAATCATCCTGCAAAAACAGCACTTAGCACATCTCTTCTCAACAAACAGGCATTATTCATGTCTGTAGACCAACGAGCCAAGTTTTACACTCAAGAGTTAGTCTGTTCAAATCCCAAACACCGAGTGTGATCAACAGCAATGGTTACGAAGCAAACACAACTTATATCAAATCCCAAAGGATACGATGAAGTCCCACGCTACATTATTTCCCATTAAACATGACTTTCCTCCAGAAATGTCACATTACAGACGCTAAATGCTTTGCCACTTTTAAATTGAAATGCAAATGCGGTTTCGTGGAGTCGCTAATGTCTGTGAATGTAAAATCTGATTTCAGAGTTCATCGGGGATCTGACGCTGCTAAAAGCACTTTACGATCACCAAATGCAACACGGCCACGCAGAGTTTTCAGGCAAAATCCCGTTTTAAACAGATGGAGGGAGGAAAGCTCTGAAAACCGGCGGGGGTTGAAGGTGACAGCTTGCGCGGGGTATGGATAGCGGACAACAGTCTCTAATGGCTCGCACGGCCTCTTAAGAGCTCAGAAACTGTGCAGTTCGCTTAAGGCCCTTTGCCCTCTACATTAGCAAGTATATTACTCCATTTGCTTTGGCTCTGAGCTGAATATTCTGCATACTAATTCACATCACAGACTCTGACATTCACTCAGGCATGGATTCCCAACTGGCTTAAGTCCACAAATTATGAGGCAGTCTAACGTGGTCTCTCGCTAATTTGACCTCTCTGTGCAGCCCGGTTGAGGGATTGCATTTGTCTTGTCAGCAGTCAGAGTTTGGTTTCCATCTCATCTGTTGGTTTTAGCCCGGTTAGGGCTGCCAGCGCATCCTCATGGGTTCAGTCTATATATGGCCTCAGTGTGCCAGCGGTCCTGCTGCATATTTACACGCTCCTGCGGCTCTCCGTTCACCCGCGGTGCCAAGGTTCAAGCATGGCATCAATGGTATCAAGCTAGACGCTTCTTGTTCTGACTGACTGAATCAAATGTCCTGAATTGGATGCATGTGTCACCTCAGATTTTTTTAAAACCATTTTTACATGCAACTTTAAAAGCCCAAAAAGGTTGCAATATTATTGTAGTACAAGACAAGAAAGTCTAAACCACTGTGGCAGAACTCATTCTCATGTATATATAGTCACATGACTATATATAGAACTCATTCGTGTGTGTGCGCGTGTGTGTGTGTTCAAATCAGATTTTTCAGCTTCATTACTCCAGTATTCAGTGTCACATGATCCTTCAGAAATCATTCGAATATGCTGATTTGCTGCCTAAGAAACTTGTGTTTTGTAACAATCAGTCACTTTTGATCAATTGAATGCATCATTGCTGAATAAAAGTATCATATTATTTCAAATCAATCTTACTGACCCCAAACTCGTGCATGTTATAACAATGAATGTACACTGTACAACTAGAGCAACACATTGTAGAAAAGAAAGTATTAAAAATGGGTTTCATATTTTGCCATTGGTGTTGTTCTCCAAAAAATAATGTGAATAAATGCTGGGATTATTTACAAATTCCAATTACTGATTTTAAATTACATGAGGAAAAATTTAAATTAAATTATTTACATAATCATTTTAGGTAATATAATTGGGCTGCTTTTAGATTACTTCTAGATTACTTTTGATTTAACTCGTTTATCACACTGGTTTGAATAGAATCATCTTGTACCAAATTGATATAAAATATAAATAGAAAGAAAATTAATTCCATTTCTTGTTATGAACAACATGAAGTTAACATTATGTATACGGGGGTTTATATTAACTGCAGGGGTTTGGTAAATTGATAAAGCTATTAATTAATGTAATCATAAAAATGTCAAATTAAAATAAATTTTGAAATAAAAACACTAACACAAATATAAAACGCTGTTTTCTGCGCAGCGAATCCACTTTGCATCCATTTCAAAAGGATGAGGACTTGCACTGGAATTGATATACGAAAACCGACGCAATCATTAGCGGTAGACCAATCACAACAGACTGGGTCATCTACCAATCAGAGCAGAGGAGGCTTGTGGAAAGGAGGGGTTGGATGCATGTAAACATATTGTAGGAGACCTCGAAAACAAAATATAGAGAAAAAACACTATTCAAGAAAGCTTCCACGATTTCCTCCAGTTTTGATGTCAAAACAAATTTGGCTTAAAAAAGAAAAAGCACAAGCTACCTCCTTCCTTGTTTGCCATTTATAGAGTGTAAAGCTGTAAGAAAGACAGGTGCGATTCTCAGGACACCGTTTCAATGAAATCTGTCAGGTAGTAGCAAGGACATTTTATCCTCA
This sequence comes from Phoxinus phoxinus, assembly GCF_949152265.1. Classification (NCBI taxonomy): domain Eukaryota; kingdom Metazoa; phylum Chordata; class Actinopteri; order Cypriniformes; family Leuciscidae; genus Phoxinus; species Phoxinus phoxinus. The sequence continues at coordinate 5,432,429 of NC_136891.1, read as the reverse complement.
GTATTAAAAATAAATAAACCTTTAAACCATTTCTGACCTTTCCCTGATAGCAGAAACCCCATTTAAGGCGTTTACATGACCTTGTTGACTTAAGGTTTAATCTCACGGATGCAAACTCGCTATAGGCAACCTACAAACACAACTTTCTCTTCACCGTAACCGGCCTCAAAATTCAACATCATTTGCATCTAGTCGTTTATTCGACAACGCTTTTGTCATTTGATTTAGCAAATTTGAAACAGAACATTCAGCGCAGACAGGTAATTCATCAAAGCACAAACAACACCTCGAGCCCAACTAATTAATAAAGATTTTGCCTTGGCAGCGCAAGATGAAAATAATGTGACGGATGACACACATGACAGACGTTGCCGACAATTCTGCAGCCGTGAAATGGACGCAGACTAGATCTTCTAAATTAGGAACTGCTTTCATTACTTGAGCACTATTCACTCACAACCTTAAATAGACCGCAAAGAACAGAATCAAACACTGCTCTCTCAAGTCTGTACAATGTTTGGCATAAACAAAGCACACGTCACATCAATATCAACTTCTGTGTGCTTATTTTTTATATTAAGAACATGGCTGACACAGAACCGCTGCCCAGATTGTTTTATATAAACATTAACCTACATTTTCCAGGCAGTTCGCCTGAGGTCGCGAGAGATAATGCATCACAGGAGACAGCCACGCTAAAAGATGTGGGAAATTATGCAACGAAGCGCCTGGTCCTCGGCTCTCAAGAAATCAAGCAATCATGCACTCAATCCGAAATGAAATCCATTCAGAGTTAGAAGCGTAACCTCACCTGTATCAGCCTTCCTATACCGCTCCTCTCGACTCATAATAACATCCCCAGAAGGTATCTGAACCTGAAAATAATAAAACCGCCTAGCTTTCCAAACCAAATTCTCTTCTTTTTGTCATCTCAGGCTTTGAAAAGGCTGCAGAAATCCATCCCTGCTCAAATATTACTATTCTGAAAACATATTAGCCCTGTCTTCCATAGGAAAAAAACTCTTATTCTTTTGTTCATCCTTTTGTACTTGATTTCAAAAACATATTGATTTTGACCAGAGAAGGGTGGACCAATAGAAACAGCAGCACAACACTCCCTCGGCTAGAATACAACTATTCACAGTCCAACCATTTAGTCAGCCATGTTTCTCCAATCTACTGGAAGTTTGAAAACATTGACGAGACGTGTGTGGGTGTGTGTGTGTGTGTGTGCAACTGCATCCGAACTGTAAGCCTTTAATCCGGGGCATGTTCTCAGCTGCTACCTGATACATTCTCCAATGTTATCAATGTCTGCGTCTGCAAACATGACAGAAGTGCTATTCCACCGAGAGCCACGGCGGAATCTGCACTTCTGCGTGTGCAAGAGAACACACGCGTGGCATGACACGGATTATCCCGACGACACGGGGGGAAGCGGCACAGCCGAGTGTTATCCGTGTCGTGACGTGTGAAATATGTTTATATTGAGAGACGGCTGACCTCCGAGATCACACTGAACTCACTTACAAATGCAAAGAGATCAGCTGCTGTATCCCTTGCACATGCAATCGGTTTTACTATCTGTCATAGTATTGCCTGGGAGGGGTAAATTCAGATTGCATTTTTTTTTACTTACTGCACCAACAACAACAACAAAAATCATCTGAACATTATGTTTCTGTATGCACAATATAGCCTACGGGTTCAACAAAAGCTTCTTACTGTAACAGCCTCCCTTATGATATTGTACCAATCAATAAGAACATGCATAAGGGAAAAACTCAAATCGGTCTCTTGGAGATACTTTCCAGCAGAGTTTAGTAAGAACTCGTATTCAAGGGTTTGCAACAAACAAACAAAAAGGTTCTGTAGGAGGTCCATGGGCTGATAGGCAAAACATATCGTTTTTGCATTTCATATGAATTGTTTTATTCAGTTAAAAAATATATATTTGTGTGTGTGTGTGTGTGTGTGTGTGTGTGTGTGTGTGTGTGTGTGTGTGTGTGTGTGTGTGTGTGTGTGTGTGTGTGTGTGTGTGTGTGTGTGTGGTATATATAATTTGGTTGCTACGATTTATCGTTTAGAGTGTAAAACCATCATTAAACAAATATACAGTAAATATCTACTGTCGAACTACAGTATATAGTTAAAAGATAAACCCAGGACAATGATCTGGGGTTTTTCGTCTTCAATTAACTACAAACTACATTTATGTCAATGCTGATTTAGAAAAAAGCTTGAAAAAATCATATATATATTATTATTATTATATATTATTTATTTATTTTTATATATTTTTTTTTATAGAACAAACACCTAAAGCGGGTGGTCAATGGTTTCGTCTCCAAACGTGAGCTGTCTACACAATTTTAAGTTAGATATATTGACAATAAAATGCATTCTAGATAGGTTTGGAGAAGCAACCATGGAGTTTTGGTTCACTTAAGGGTTGCAAACTAAACTCTCCAGGTCGGCCAAATAGCAAATCACAAGTATTTGGAGAATCCAGGACAAAAGTATCCAGGACATGTTGTCCAAGTGACCCAATCCAGCGGTTGCTATTAAATCCCACCAGGAAGTTTTCCCCACATCCAGAAGAAGAGGATGGCGTACACAAACACCTTCACCAAACGCGCGCGAGTGGCATGTGACAATCTGCCACCAGAACACGCGCGTGATATAATAGAGCTCCATGCAATAATAATGTACAGTTGCCATCCACGACATCATCACCACCACCACCACCACCACCACCACCACCATCACCACCATCATCATCATCCTCATCCTCATCTCCAGCCTCACCTCCAGATCGAGTTGCCCAGTGATGCCAGGCGTCCGTCCTTGTTTCTCAGATGTTTTTTCCTCACGCGCTGGCCGTTGCTTCATCTCATGGCGCTGTAAAGTGTGTTGTGTTGTCTCGCATCTGTAGCAGGTGTCTTTCTCCCTCGTTGTGCGCTGTATTGAGTTGACAGATGCTGTCCGCACACAGAGAGAGACGCGAGTGAATGCTGCTCCTGCTCCGGTCTCTCCCAGCTGATACTTTACTCCACACAAGCGCCTCCCACTTCCAGCCCGTCAGCTCTGTGTGCGAGTTTGCGTGAGAACCAGCGGCACCTACTGGCGAAACATGGAAGTGCAGCAAATTCCCTCACCTGAAAACATAGTCATATGAAATAAATAAGCATGCAAATAACTATGTACACTACCGTTCAAAAGTTTGAGGGCACTATTATTTCATTTAGTTTTTTAAAATAAATTAATACTTTTATTCAGCAATGGTACATTGATCGAAAATGACATTAAAGAAATGTATAATGTTACAAAATATTTCTATTTCAAATGAACGTTTTTGAGAACTTTCTTTTCATCAAAAAAATGCACAAAAGTATTAAACAGCACACCTGTCTTTCACATGGATAATAACCAGAAATATTTATTGAGCAGCAAATCATCATATTAGAATGATTTCTGAAGGATCATGTGACACTGCAGACTGGAGTAATGATGCTGAAAATACAGCTTTATTCAATAAATTACATTCTAAAATATATTCAAACAGAAACAAGTTATTTTAAATGGCAATTATTTACTACTGTATTATTACTGTTTTTACTGTGCCAAATAGATGCAGTCTATTGTGAGCAGAAGAGACTTACAAACACTTTTTTTTATTTTATTCTATTAATAATAATTTGTTACATTTATATAGCACTTTTTCTGGGTACTCAAGGCGCTTTACATGGAAGGGGGAATCTCCTCAACCACCACCAATGTGCAGCATCACCTGGATGATGCGACAGCAGCCATATTGCGCCAGAACTCCCAGCTTACTGGTGGAGAGGAGACAGTGATGAAGCCAATCAGTGTATAGGGATGATTAGGAAGCCATGATGGACAGAGGCCATGGGGCAAATTTGGCCAGGATGCCGGGGTTACCCCCCTACTCTTTTTCGAAGGACGTCCTGGGATTTTTAATGACCAGAGAGAGTCAGTACCTCGGTTTAACGTTTTTTCGTGTTAACGAAATCACTGAGAAATGTCTAAAACAGCTTCACTCATTCCTTCCAATGTTTTAATGTGGTCAAATTCTGTTGTAAATGATGCAACATGTCGACTGTTTACCATTAGAAATGTAAAAGTGACCAAAAAAGACAAATGTTGTATTTTAAGGCACTATTAATGAAGAATAATATATTCCCAATACACTAGAGTGATGTGCAATTAAAGAGAGTGCTCATCGCACATTTGACATGCCGGTCCAGATGTTGGCACGGTGTGGCATGGTGATTAATTATGGATTAGATTCACACAACACGTGTTTTAATTCATCTGTTATAAACATCTTTTCAATTATGTGTATATGGACACAGTAAATTATGTGACGTGTGGTGGTTGTAGGTTCAAATCCCAGCTGTGATCAATATCTATCACCATTCTTGTGCACTGTAAAGTTAAAAGGTATCAGCTAAATGAAAATGAGTCTTCTGCACTGTTCATTTCAGTGAGCGTGTTCCCACTGGAAAATGCTTGTTGACATGCAACCATTAGTAGCTGGAGGGTATGTTTAAACCCCCTCATTCTCCAGGTTTGTTGACCAAACCCAAGGGTAAGAATCCGCACTGATATCTGCTGATTTTTCACTGAAGTGGCAATTGGATCCGACATATATAATACATCACAAACGTTTAAAAATTGAAGGTTCTCTCTCATTAATAATAAAGCACAACTAGTGTGTCAAAGGTCGTGGGTTCTCTGATTCGCTCCCTGTCATGTAGCCTGTGCGCAGGCATTGTCTTAACAGCACGCCTGCAATTTATGGATATGTATGCAGCTCTGTTTGAGCAGGAATAGCTCCAGGGCCACAGCACAACACTGCCCTTCGTTGGGATCCACTGGACCCGAACGTGTTTTTCCGACCGACCGCTGCTTGTGTTTGGAGGCCTCAGCACGTAACGCGTCACTGCCGCTGGTCATTCGTGTGGCTTCATTTCCTTGTTTTTACATGCATTTAGGACTTTGGTTCATGTGCTTTGTTAGGTCTGATTTAAGGCCCGTTCACACCCAGAAAAATAACTACAAAAATAACCATAGCTACATTCGCGTTCACACCAGCGGAGCGGATGATACTGTTCTGTTTATAAGCAGTTGTCATCTGTCACTTTAAATGCTCGTGCTCTTAAAGCAGGAAGGATTCTGATTGGCTGTCAATATTTAATCGTTCATGAACATTCTGACAGTGATTCCAAGCATATAGTTTCTCATTGCCGTTCTCTTTATTGTTTTGGTGTGAACTCTGTTGTTCTTTTATATTTAGAACGATTTTTAGAACTCTTTATCGTTATTGTTCACACCAAGAAATTATAACTAGGCCTATAACAATAACTATATCGTTCGTATCAGCCACGATGCAAAAAAAAAATAATACACGGCAAGGAAGGGGTTCATTGAAAAATAATTGTACAAATTAAAATAATTTATGGATTCATTCATTGTATTAATTATATCGTTAAAATTGTGTATAATTTGTGCAGAATTATTGCATAAATATTACTTAGTACTATAAACTCCCTCCAAATACAAAATATTCAATTAAATGAAAAATACTATTGAACAAAAATATATCACATGATTTTACTGAAGAAAAGAAAAAGTGGCATTTGAGGTGTTCGGCCACTTTTGACCTGAAGGATTATGAGTGTGACCCATAAAGAAAGGTTAAACAGTGCGAAATATGTTTTCAGCGTTGATTATTTGCCATTGATTATGACCAAAAAAGATGAATGTTGTATTTTAAGGCACTATTAAAGAAGACTAATCTCACATTTCACTTGATTTATGTCATTATGAAATCAAATTTATGTCAAAATGTCATTTATTATGATCAACTCCTGATGCATTGAACCAATTCCCATCTCACATTTTTTCTTGTTAAATATTCTATTTCACTCAAAAAATAAGAAATATATCACATTAAAATGGGTTTTAAATGCTGTTTCATGTCGACTTTAAAGCAGTTCCACACAAAGCTCCTCAAATAGATCGTCTTCAAATAGACAGGCTGTTCTTGAATTCAAAAGACTTCCTGGAAATGCTCTATAAGGTTCATTGCTTGCTGCACTGCACATACAATTCAATTTCCATTAGACGCACAGAGAAATAAAGACACGGAGATCCAAATAGCATCTAAATTGCTGACCGCCCCTGTTAGTCCATGTTCCATTATGGCGGCTGGACAGAGCAGCCCGGGTAATTGGTCACCAGAGGAAAAGGCTCACCTGTATGGTGGGATTATCCACTAACAACTCCATCCATCAGCAAGCGGCTAGTTAATGTACCAGCGGGCTCTGACCTTTGACCTTTGACCCCACACTGCTCAGAGAAGGTATCTGGAAACAGGATCAGATGTTGTGTGGTTGATTCATTTTAGGAAGAAGGAATAGTTCATTATTTATTGTGCCTCATGTCACTCCATATGAACCCATATGAACACAAAATAACTGTTTTCAGTATTGATAATAATCAGAAATGTTTCTTAAGCAGCAAATCGTCATATTAGAATGATTTCTGAAGGATCATGTGACACTGAAAATTCAGCTTTGATCACATAAATAAATAAAATGTTAAAATATATTCAAATAGAAAATAAAGTTATTTTAAATTGTAATGATATGTCACAATATTAGCCTACTGTATTACTGTATTTTTAATAAAAATGCAGCCATGATGAGCAAAAGAAAGTTTGTTATGATTGAATTAAACACTTTAAGCAACATGCAAGACTTCCAGAATGACCTCACTTCCTGCTATGACTTGGAAACATGTGCTATTGATCTGATTCATTGCGTGAAGAGCTTGTAGTTGTTTGAAAATCCTCTGAAAGGAAAGTTTCTAATGCGCATATTCTTGCAGTACATCAGTCATCGGCTCCTTTCATGCATGTTGATGCTTCATAATGATCTGCAGCGAAATTTAGACTTGCATCAGAGCACATTTTGTGCATCTGTATTTTTCAGTATATATTGTATACACTTAAAATGCTATTTTGATTTAAAGGGGTGGTATAATGCCCTTTTCACAAGATGTGAAATAAGTCTTTGACGTCCCCAGAGTGTGTATGTGAAGTTTTAGCAAAAAATACCCAACAGATATTTTTATATAGTTAAAGGTGTCACTTTTTGAGGGTGAGCAAAAACGCATCGTTTTTGTGTCTGTCCCTTTAAATGCAAATGAGCTGCTGTTCCCGACAACACAGAGGGCGGAGCTTCAAGAGCTCACACAGACACACACTGAAAATCTGACAAAGATGGAGAGACTCAAGAAGAAGTGACAACAAGCAACAGGACATTTCTGAATGGTTAGTTGATGAATTTCTAATGCATATTCTGTCATGATAATCTATAAATCACGTTCCCCGGGGGAGGGGTTTATGTAAATTTTAGGGTTAGTGATGTCACTAACCCAGGAGGAATGTTGTGTAGTCCCTACCAGCCGTTTGTTGTAGTCCTTAAAAAACGATTTCTTTAAAAGCAAATATCTTCCTTTGCTTTGAACTTTGAGCGTCGTAACTTTGCAGATGTTGTTTATGCTCAAACAGCAACATTACACACTAACTATATCAAAATCATAATCAACCACCCCTTTAAAAAAAAGAACACAAACGGGGTAAATAGTGTTAAGGAAAAACACACTACGCACTCATATAAGGTTCAATAAGAGTGTAAAAACATCCATTAGAAAAGCGCAACGCAAGAGGCTGAACAAGGACATCCTAATCTTCGATTTGAGATATTCTCGCTTTCAGGAAGAGCACTTCATGCATAAAGCGACCACCATGATGATGAAGAGTGGTCCTTAAACATTTCAGAAAAACCCTTGTGTGCGGAGACATTAATTGGAGGCTTTAAGAATGGAAAAGACAACCCTTAATCCACTTCACACAAGCTCCCTCCTGCAGCCCGCATCTAACGTGTGATCAATACGGCAAGTGACTACTGTTAGCTGCAATTAGCACACAATGCTTCCCCTTGCTATTTTCAGCATTTCCCATCCACAGGAAGTGCAACAGGGAGGATAATTGTGTATTGACAAAAAAAGGGTGCCGGGGTACACACATGCGCATCCGATACTGTCATCGTGTGGCTTCAGCTGGGCTCGCTGACCATTAAACCGGCCAGTGTGAAGCCAAAACCACCAGCACAGCTGACAAACAGTTTGATGAAGATGAATGGAGAAGCTCGCAGTTAAGCTCACCTTTTCTGTTAGTGCTTGAACTCAACACACATTGCTCAGAGGTTGCTATTCATTTCAGAAGTTTCGCCTAGAAAACAATAATAATAAAAAAGAATAAACAACATAAAACAACAATATAAAGCAATAAAATAAATGTGCAAAGCAGTTCAGAGAATTTGTTCTTGGATGAATTTCATAATAATTTGAGAGATCTCTGAGGTTTGATTGCAGAAATTATTTATAGACTAGGCATTGGTCAAATATTAATGTTGGTGCATGCAAACCACACAGGCATATTATTCTCCAAAAATATGTAAATAATCTATCTGCCAGATGTTTGCATTTAATGTAATAGGTTTCATTTTATAGTATTGTAACAGTTTATGATGTGCTAATAAAAGAGTATAAAGAAAGGAAATTGCTTTTCTGAGGAAAAACACTTTTTATTGCTTTTCCAACAACAAAAATAAGAGATGGAGAATAAAGCATAAAAATAATGATGAAAGATATTAAAAATGTTTCATTTTTATATAAATTTCAACTGCCCTCTTGGATGCCAGTTTTATTTCTGTTTTACAAGACTTCCCATTTTATTATAAATCATGTTTGTACAAAATTAACCCTTACAAACTAATTTATGAAAGGCTTTCAGAATCTTGTTTTTTCGAGTGCTTGCTAATATCAAGTTACCAGTTTTATTGAAGTAAAAAACTAACTGTAATCAATCATTACCATGGTAAAAGGGCTTTATATCTTAAAATACATCAAATAATACAAAATACACCACTGAACAACAGCTCTTAATTAGTATGTGAGTGCGCCATCTACTGGTCATTGCTCAATAACAGTGAGCCACAGTATGACAAACACATCATACAAATATTATATGTGAATATATATGTCAGATACTCTAATCATAGTCCCAGTTAATATATATAATTTTACTTCACTGTAGTGTTTGTAAGTTGGCATGTAGGTATTTCTGCTGTTAAATAGCCTATATATATATATATATATATATATATATATATATAAATATATAAATAACAGATTTTTATATAATTAGGCTATATATTGTTGTTTTACAAATATATTATATATACACTATATACTATATATATATAGGCCCACTATATTACATATGAACATTTTGCACAGTATTTTTTAAACAATCTTTTTATATAATTCATAAATATTTTATATTTATAAATAGTTTATATATAGCCTGCCCTATATAGTTTCTTAATATATTTTTATAAATATTAATTATATATTTTCACATACAATAATTCATATTTTTTTTAAACATATAGTATAATATTTATAAATATTTACTTTTTTATTTATAAATTAATATTATATATATATATATATATATATATATATATATATATATATATATATATATATATATATATATATATATATATATATATATATTGCAGCTAAAGTAAGTAAAGTCCTCTTGTTATATGTAGGCAGTGATTTTAATGATTTACATTAAACAGCACATGCACTATCGATCCCCCCTTGTGTTCTGGATTAACCAGCAACTCAATAACCGATAGAGTCAGTTAATGATCGCGCTGAATCACTAATGAATCGCATCCAGTGGCTCAGCAGATCCTGTGAGGTTATGAGGAGAGTAAACTTGCTCAGAGAGTCAGAGAGCCACGACCTCAAGGGAACAACAGTAACCGTCTGTTCGTGGTGTTTAGTTTGGGTTGGGTTAGTACACAAACTGTGCTCCACTGGGATAGGAAATACACAGGCCGGGATTCCCGTATCTCATGCAATTACTAGCCTAATGCTGGCACAAGTTACTTCCCTCTGATTGGTCCCTGTGGTGGCTACTTCTGCTCCCATTCGCTCCCTTTCAGAGGAGGAACTCCAGTTTATTGACATGCGGGATAATGAAAACCTGTAAGCCAGATGTAAGCTGCAACACACTGGCATATCCACACAAGCTTTGTTTAGGAGGGGAACACACTAAATGAAACGTTAGCTCTGGCCTGCTTCCTAGAGTTGCTTTGAGCAGCTTCTGTCTTGGAATGAGGCAGGAAAAGAGAAATAAACACGGAGGAGCTCGAGCTCCAACTGCACGGAAAAATCAACACCATCCCATCGAGTCCCGCTGGGATTCTTCATTCCTCTGATTTCTGCCAATATCATAACGTGCTGAGCTCAAGCATTCGCTGTCTCAGTGTGGTTATATTCACACATTATCATCTGGGGGTAAAATGCTTGAGTGTCGTCGATTTCAAATAAAATAATATTAAAGATTGATCAGTGAATGGGAAATAGGCCTGGCTGCTTATTTAACGGAATTTTCCACTGCAATCTGATTAGTGTTTTTAGACAGTGCTTTAAACCAGAATAGCACAAATGCACTGCAAACGTCTACATTTTTATAAATAAAGTTTTAAAGGTTTTTTTGGGGGCCTTTACAAACACCTTTTCTTGCTGTAGGCTATTGGCAATAGGCCTATGTGTGTGTGTTGTGTTTTCATGTTCTTTCCATCGATATAATGATTGTTATATTGTAGCCTACAAACTGTATATTTTATCCCCTACACTAACCCTACCCCTAAACCCATCACAGAAAACGTTCACTTACTGTAACAGGCCTAGTATTATTTATAAGCCGTTTTCCTCACGGGGACCAAAAAAAGTCCCCACAAGGACGAAATTTACTGGTAGCCTATTACTATTCTTAGAAGGACATTTGGTCCGCGCGCGCATACACACACACACACACACACACACACACACACACACACACACACACACACACACACACCTTAGCCAGCATGCTCATTTTAATTAAACAAAATATTAAGTTATATTATTTTTATTTTAGGTAATTAACTTTATTTTTGTATGTGTTGTTCTTGATGTTTTTAAATTAAAAAAGAAAGAGCCTATTTATTATTAAATATATTTTTAAAATGTTTCTTCCTGTTTTTTTTTAGTTTTTTTTTTTATACCAGCTAATTGGCATGTCCCCGTTCAACTCAATTCAATTTGTAAAAATTTCATGGCAACTTTTATTGCCATGAAATTGAACATGTTAAGGAGTTTCCTGAAAAGATGCAGGATTTCCATATGCCCTTCACTGTGTGTTCAATCCTGCTGCTGTGACATATACACCTTTAAAAATAATAACGTGATGTTTCTGATGATCAAACTTAAGGAAGTGACATTTTAGACCTGTGGAGGAACCATGTGATTTTCTCATTCAGCAGTAACCTTTGCAAATAAAATGAGTTGGAAATATATAGGCACAAATGGCATAATTTCTGTCACAGTCTGATGACTGTGTCCTGTTCATCCAGATGTCTGCAGTGAGAGATTAACTGGACAACCTGAATGACAACAGACACAAAACAGTATAATACAGACACAACACACACATTAAAGAGGATTAGCGGAAGGATGGAGCTGTGAATGGGTAACACAGCTGTGACAGTCAAATGTAACACTAAACCAATATAAACACAAAGAAACATCACCTGTGGAGAACATTCATGCTTGTATAATGGTTTTTGGATGGGATGCAAGGGATTAATTTGTAGAAAATAGGGCACAATTCTCATTTGTCCACCAGGGGGCGTAATATGAACAATATTCCAGATGATTATCACCCCACTGAAAGCCATTACTTCCACACTATGGTGCAGGGCCAAATTAAAAGGAGCACAATGGGCAGTAACTGTCAACCTAATGGTGTCTTACACAGTGTGATATTCAATTTGGTCTCAGCAGTGATTAGAGAAGATTATCTCCAGAAATATTATTTATGAACACACTATGGTGTTTTGTATGGATTTGCATGCTATTGCCCGTTCTTATCAGATGCGAATGCTAATTAGAATAACTTTATTAAGCTTTATTAAATGGGGTCTGAGTTATGAGCCCCAGGATATTAAAATATCCTTTGCACCCAACAGAAATTAAATCCTTTTGCTGTAACGTTTGCAACTAATCCTTCAACTTCCATTAAACTTAAATGTGCTTGCTTCTGAATGGACATGTCTCTCTTTGCCACATTATATATACTCGCCAACTCGCATCAAAATTGAACTGTGCTTCTATAGGCATTTAAAGCCACGTTAGCAGCAAGATCAAGCTTACAAAATATTCAGGTGGATAAAATGCATACTTCTCATGTGCATATTCAGAAGCTCAATGCATTAGTGTTGTGGCATATGCACATCTGGCACAACAAATGCACAATCTATTTCGATCACAGCATGGCCACTGCCTACGTTCAAAAACACCCTTTTCTGGAAGTGTGAAGGTGTGTTTGTACAAGAGCACATTTGCATATGTATTTAGAGGGGTTGAGTGTGAAATACCAACAGCTTTAGATTTAGAGTATAATTTTAATCTGAAATGTCTCTTCTTAAATAGCAAACCCTCTGCATTATTCGACAGGCAGTGTTTTAGTTGGTTTCGGCTATCGTCGTCTGGTCCGCAAGCGTTAAATGTACGGTGTGTTAAACGGCACATGACACCGAGGCTGCAGGGTCAGTTCAAGCCCTCAGCTGCAGATCATATAGAACGGGCCCAATGCATAAGACATTAATCTGTATTTGATGGATTATTTCCCAGCAGGCTTTAGTCAGATTTAGTGGCAGCCAAGCAATGAAATCAACCAATCGGCTTTATATTATAAAGTCAAAGACGGACGTCTGCATGAGAATCATCACAGAAGATCAAGCACATTAAATAATCTAAACTAGAGAGACTATAAATTATGAACTCCAACGGGTATAAAAAGACCCGAATAGAAGTCATAATAGATTAAAGTATCAGGCTAGCCAATTAATCACCCATTTGAGATTACTGAAACAATCTGATAATCGTGCCGATTAACAGAAGTAATTATTCTTCTAGTGTCAGTTCTAAGCTTTAGTGACAATCTTATTATATATGGGCATGCACGCACACATGCACATTTAAAAAAGTTTAAAAATGTGCAATATGATTGAATGTGACCAGTTTGTGCTTTAGAGGTTGTATAAAAAGATACAGCATTCAGTGTGCAGTTCACAATTTATTTACTGAATAAATCTGGACAAAACACCAAAATTTGATACATTACAATCAGAGCATCTGAGGCAGATATCCCACCATGCACTCCCCCCTCCCCTTGAAATCATGAGGGAAAAGAATGAAAACAAAAAAACATCCTTCAAAATTAGCACCTAATCAGCACCAACTTAGGTAGGCAAGTTCCTTCTACATAACGAGGGAAAAGCACAATGACCAAGGAGGGAAAAAAAAGATGGAAAGAAACTCCAAAGCGCAACTGGAATCCTAGTAAATCTTTTGTAAGATTCTTCAAGAAAAAAATAATAATGGAAAAAACTAACTCCCCTCTTGCTAGGCAGGCTAAAGCATTCAAAGGGCACATGCCATTGACTAGATATAAATCACGATTTCAAGTAACATTGATATACGACGAAACATGTCTACATGTACCCATTCAAAACATGATCATTTCACAGACCTATGCAGGCAGTAGTTAACATGAGGTACTCGAGACGGTGTAGTCGTAGAAATATCGTCTAATATTTATGGAGTTAAATGCAAAAAAAAAAAAAAAAAAAAAAAGTCAGCGTGAGCTTGGGGTGCGCGATTACTGGCACTGACGTTAAATCGTAGACCTTCCTACTTGGGACAAACTTTGGTACAAAAAAAAGTCCAAGCTGTCCTGTGTCAAATGTATCGCCTACAATACTCGTGAAAACTGGCGGTTAAGAAAAACAAAAAAACCCTGCACGTATTTCTTTTTAAATATAGTAGTAGTAGTTACATTATAAATAAAATAAAAGATACATTTTGCTCCAGCAAAAGAAAAAAACTAAAAGTTAAATAGATGACACTAGTTCAGAGAGGATCTCGAAGCCTAGGCGAGTCAAGTGCTTGACGTTTTTTATTTTCTGAAGGCTCACGGAAAAGGTTTAGGTATGGTTCGAGCGAAAAAAGCAGCAATAATAGTAAAAGGAACAGCTTAATGCAACACAAATCGTTTCTTAATGCAGGCGTAATGGATCAGAAACAAAAAATATGACATGATGTTTGCGGTACTGAAGTGGAGGGCGGTCGAAGAGCGAACAGATTTGCTGATATACTTCAAATGAACTGAGGATCAGATTGAGACACAAAACCAACAAGTAGCATTCGAGGAAAAGATAAAAAAAACAAAAAAACAAAGACACGGTCAACAACTTCGACAAATCGAAGCTGGAAACAGGAGCGGTTTAGCAGTTCTGCCTGATAATTTGTTCCTTGGCTGCGTTCTCCTGTGCTGTGTAATGCATGTTTGTAGCTTACTGCGACTCGTACGCCTCGTGAGCACCACGGAAAATGATAACGGAAATAAACGAAAAAACCAAAAGAAGTCTTGCTACATTACTCGACGCCATCAGCATTTAGCTTTGTCCAGAAGTCATAGCTTAGGGTGTTCAACGCCACCCTAGCCAGAACCGATCACGTCTCTCCACGGAATGAGAAATAACGATAGACACCACTGTGATGAGTGCATTTCTTTTCTGATAATCTAAAAGGACGTGGCATAATGTCTGACGAGCTTGTGCTCAGCTAAAGAACTGTTCTAGTTCTTCTTCCATATTGGCCTCCGGTACCATTTGGTCCAACTCGCGTTCTCCTCTCCCGTGGGTGGCGGCGGCCGGGCCGCTGGAGGCCGAGAACCAGGGATGGTCCAGGATCTCTCGGGAGGTGAGGCGTTCTGCCGGTTCTCGTCGCAGGATGCTACGGATGAGGCATCGCGCCTTGGGCGTTAGCGTCTCGGGGATGCTGAACTGGCCGCGACGGATCTTGCTAAACAGAGAGCTGGGCTCCACGTCGTGGAACGGATAGCGGCCCACCAGAATGGTGTAGAGCATCACGCCTAGGCTCCAAACATCCGCTGCCTTGCCCGAATAGCTGCCGTTTGCATTGAGGATTTCTGGGCTGACGTAGGCTGGACAGCCGTGTTTGTCCGAGAGAGAATCGTCGCCGCCTTCTAGGAGGTACGTATCCTCCAAACTCTCCAATTTTACAAGGCTCCTGGGAAAGACAATAAAGAAATCACATTAAAAACATATTTGAAGACGTTATGCATGTAATAAATAAATTGGAAAACACAAAACAAACATTTGCACTGTGTTCGAATATACCTACTTCCATACTATTAATTATTTGGACATACTACTCTGTTCACATACTGTTTTACGCCTAATATATGTAGTATTCATAAAACGATGGACACTTTACTATCCTATGAGGCCACGGGAGAGGATTCGTGAATTGAAGTGAAGCGACGCATTGATGCCGTATGTCACATGACAATGACAACATGGCAGATGTAGTATATCTAACTATACAGAATGTACTTTTTAATGGTCGTAAAGTATGTTTCAAACCAAATGTGGTACCTGCTATACAGCATGCCATTTCAGACACAGCATTGGTCATGCTGGCTTTTCAAGAGGGATTTTACAAAAATTAAGTACATAAAATGGAAAAAATTCCAGATATAAAACCAAATGACCAAAAGAGGAAAACATTATGTACATAGAAAGTTGTTGCAAGAAAAATAAAGTTAGTTTTAAAATAAAAACAATGAAGCAAACGTTCGATTTTGTTGGCTTTCGAGATGAATCACTCAAAAAGAATACAAACGTCTATGTAAAATTGATTTTTATGCTTCAAAATCTAGCAATTCAAAATGAATAAAACCCTTTCAAATCACATTTTTCTCTACTGTAGTTGGTATATAGGATAGTAGCTTTTTGACAGCAAAGCATAAATGTACTCTATATATTGGATGGTAAATCCCTTGCATAAAAAAGCAATATAAAGATAGCCTCTGGACATTCCTGCCACTGTAATCCAGAGGGAAATCTGGAATTCATCCTCGGAATTATAAAAAGCACGAATAATGCTGCACCACAGATGGAATTCCTTAAACCATCACTATTTCCCTGTGATCCTAGTTTTTCCACTGTAATCTTGTAATTTGCACAATAATGCAAAACATGCAGCGTACAGATGATGATAAACAATCTGCTATATTCACAATGAATACGGTGACATTTTAAGATGCAAGTCTTAATTAAGATGCAGTTTTTCTTGTCTTGCACATATGAGAGCATCAAGACAGACATTTTAATAATGCCTCGGATTTAAACTTAAGCAAAAACAGGGTTTAGGGTAAGTTCAAATCATGTTCATGAATCACTCCAAACAGCTTCTATAAATAGATTCATAACTATGATTCATTTGCAACTTAAACTTAAAAACAAGTGTTAATTAGTAAAAAAGAAAAACTACAAAAATGTGATAAAGCAAGTTGAAATTTCGGATATATAAAAATATATATATATAAATATAAAAAATTTTGTTCAGCAAGGAAGCATTTAACTGATCAAAAGTGACCGTTAGGAACATTTACCCTCGGTTTCACGGACAAGGTTTAAAACTAGTCTAAAAACCAGACTAAAATGCATGTTTGAGCGGTTTTAACTGATATATCTTCAGTGCTATTGTTTTGTCTCGAGATGCACATCAGTGATGTTTTTTTCAAAGGCACATTTATAAAAAATACTTAAATATACTGATTGACCTAAACCCTAATCCTGGTCTAATCTAAACCCCAATCCTGGTTTCATCTAAACCCTGTCTGTGAAACCAGGCCTATAATGTTATTATATTTCATAAAAATTCTGTTCTTTTGAACTTTCTAATTCATCAAAGAATCATGTAAAATTAAGAGTATCATGATATCCAAAAAATTTGTAATAAGCAACACAACTGTTTTCAACATTGATGACAATAATAATAAATCTTGAGCATCAAATTAGAATGACTTGATCATGTGACACTGAAGACTGGAGTAGCGATGCTAAAAAAAAAAAAAAAACTGAGCTTTGCATTACAGGGATTAATTACATTTTTTAAAAAAAGTTTTTAAAATGTAATAGTTCACAATAATATAATTTTTTACTGCAAGTATGATCAATTAAATGCAACCTGGGAGAGACTGAGACTTCCGTCAAAAACGTAAAAAAAATAATCTTACAGACCTCGAACTTCTATACAGTTATACAAGTCACGTCATGTGCACTCTTGCGCATGTGACATTGCTTAATTGACAAAAGGCTGAAAAATGCAGATTTCAGCTGCGTCGCACAGCCCAAGTTACAAACAAAGACAAAACATAAAAACAACGTATGCAATGAAAACATCTTTGAGGTCTTTTGCACGCTGCCTCATGACTCAGATTCTGAATCAGAAACTATCCGAATGAAACCGTACGCCCACTGAGTCTCAGCGAAACACCCAATCCTCGGAGCTCAAAATAGTCATGTTATTTTTCATGACAAGCGGCATCCTGCTGCGCGGATAGGTTGCAGGGTGCCTAAATCACCTGAAGGTCAGAACTGAACAGGATGGCCCTTCTCTGACCTGAACTTGTGAACCGTTCCCATGCACCGGCAGAATGCCGCTGTGCAAAAGAGAACACGGCATGCTGGAAATATTCTCTTAATGACATGCAGCATATGTGAGTCACAGCTCCACGACGCAGCTGAGTTACACCAGGTCAAGAGCCTGCAAAGAACACCGGCCCACACGAAAGCATGAAAAACGGAGGAGGACACGTGGACGCACGCGCTATTACATTAGGGAGTGATTCCAGACGATCTGCACTGCGGTCTCCAGCGTTTGACAGTAGAATGTTACGAGCGTCCTTCATGACATAACCAGGTCAGGAACCCACTACGCCGAAGAATGCAGTTCTGTCTGGCTCGTTTTCCTCTCTGGTTCCAATCTTGGTGCGCCCTTGGTGTTTGATTTCTGGCCAGGGTAATACTCACCACCCTTGGCCACGTCTACTTGCGCTCATCTGCAATCACTCACTGAAAGGTGGACGGCTGACGCAGAAGACCTCAGAGCATGGGAACAGTAAGGTCACTGAGCTCACATTTTAAACACCGGGCAACGTTCTCCATTTCCATCGAGCGAGCCAGAGGGAATCTAGCTGAGCTGACTCATTTGGCCAGTGGGGCAACTGCCATCTAGCTTAAACGGGAAGGCCACCCGGATTCATAATGCACACTTGGGATTATTTCAGACTAATTTTACTGCCAGACATATGGGTAGGTTCGTTTTTAAAAAGTCAACATGCAATGCCTTCAAAACCCATTTTACTTCCACAACATGACATATTTCAGAGGATATGCAAAAAGAAAAAGAAAAACATTTATGATTTTTAACAAAATTGTGTCCAATGTTTGAGCTACAGCAAGAACCAATGAGGTTCATTCTCGTTTTACGCACTAATACCCAGCACGTTTGAGCTTCTGCCACAACCAATGAGATTCATTCTTGTTACGCAGCACGTTTGAGCTTCTGCAAGATCCAATGAGATTCATTCTTGTTATGCAGCACGTTTGAGCTTCCTCAAGAACCAATGAGATTCATTCTCGTGTTGCGCAGCACGTTTGAGCTTCAGCAAGAACCAATGAGATTCATTCTCGTGTTACGCAGCACGTTTGAGCTTCAGCAAGAACCAATGAGATTAATTCTCGTGTTACGCATCAGGTTTGAGCTTCTGCAAGAACCAATGAGATTCATTCTCGTGTTACGCAGCACGTTTGAGCTTCTGCCAGAAACAATGAGATTCATTCTCGTGTTACGCAGCACGTTTGAGCTTCAGCAAGAACCAATGAGATTCATTCTCGTGTTACGCATCAGGTTTGAGCTTCTGCAAGAACCAATGAGATTCATTCTCGTGTTACGCAGCACGTTTGAGCTTCTGCAAGATCCAATGAGATTCATTCTTGTTACGCAGCACGTTTGAGCTTCCTCAAGAACCAATGAGATTCATTCTCGTGTTACGCAGCACGTTTGAGCTTCTGCAAGAAACAATGAGGTTTGTTCTCGCGTGTCAGGCAGGTTCAGTTGAGCATCGGTTTATGTTTACTGATCAATGTTTAAATGTGAATAAAAGCCTAAATTCAATCGGTTCATCATATAAAGCGATCGAGTCTCTTCAGAAATTTTGACAAAACTGCTCAATTCACAAGGATTAGTTTTACGATCTTTTTATGAACTCTTTGAAGCGTCAAAGTGTCAGTTGCGTAGCTGTCAATGGAGGGACAGAAATCTCTCAGATTTCATTAGAAAGATCTTCATTTGTGTTCTGAACTAAATTTGTATTTTTGGGTGAACTAACCCTTCAATATGTTTGTTTCAATAGGAAATACGCCAACTGTGTTTGTCAAGTCAATCTAATATATTAACCATGCTACAATCACAGTATGAAAATTATGTGCTTTCCATGCTAAACAAATCTCTCTTTAAAGACAGTGCATGTTCTGTTTGAATGCAACAACTTTATTAGTGGCTTCTTTACCTGTCCTCGTTCTTAAAGACGAACTTCCTCAGCTTGAGGTCTCTGAGGACCAGGCCGTTGTCGTGGCAGTGCGCCACCGCTGATGCTACCTGATGGAAAAGTCTGGCAGCCTCTTCCTCTCGCAGCTTCTTGCAAGTGCGAACGAAAGAGTGCATGTCCCCATGGCTCCTCTCGAAGAACACGTACGCTCGTGTATCCCCCAGAAGAATCTCCACTATCTGGTTAATGTGCTCATTGGTGCCCAGCACAAAGTAAGCAGCCAAGGACTCCTGGTATCGACTGATATCAAACACCTGAAGAGAGAGCATTTTGAATTCAATTAGTAGTCATCATCGATTTCCCAACACCTCAGGTGGAGTGCAAAGGTATTAGCCCCCCCCCAAGACAAGAGCACTGGTATTGGTATCATTAGATTCAATGCATAATTCTGAAACAAAAGAATGGAAACCCAGGCAGAGCGCAGAGTCAAAAGGCATTACACCCCTGCTGCATTTCAGAGTCCCCAAAACATACATTGAATTTTAATGTTGCTTAGTAACAGACACCTAAAAGAGAGACAGGCTAAATATAACACAACTGCAGTGGACATCTGAGGCCATTCTCTCATCAGAAGATAAGAGGTTTTCACTAATGGCTCTTTGCCGGTGTCAGCCCATTCAGAGTGTCTTATGTTTCAAAGTCATGTGGACTTGCACGCATGAATGCATGGCTGTATGCAAGCAAGCAAGCATCCACACACACTTTTCAGAGGTATTCCCTCATGCTTTTTTCATCACTTCATATCACTGTTGAAGAATCACAAAAGGAAGGCCATTCATTTGATAATGCATCATATGACACATTGGTAATGAATGCAGTGAGCCAGATGCACGTCATGCTTATGTCTCTATCAATAGCTGATGCAACTGCATGTGTGCCATTACAAAATAACATGCATAAGTGTGTGTCTTACCTTGCACACGAGCTCTTCCCCACTGTGCAGGTGGGTGGCTCTGAAGACGTGGTCTCCCTCAATGGGCTCCAACAAAAGGTAATTTCCAATGCAAGAAATGCAGTGAGAGGAGTCAGGGGTCTCAGGGGGGCTGGGAGATCCTAAATTTGGACTAAAACTCTGGCTGGATTCTGTAGTCCTTAGACAAGATAGCTCCTCAAAGTCGTGTGCTTTATACCTCGATCTCCCATAACGCGAAATGTTAATGGGACTGGATCTCTGTATGTTCATGAGTATAGGAGGAGGTTCGTCCAGATCAGGAGGGTTTAGACGGTCTCAGAGGGGAGGTGGAAGTGAATGACAGACCGATGTCCTCTATTTAACACTGGGCATGAAGGCAGCGGCGATTCCCCTTGACTTTAATGCTCACACTGATGACCGTGTGCATGTGCGTTAATTGCAATGACAATGTGGCGTCATTTGAGCACAAATGCAATGACGTGCATGCACGGATTGTGACCTCTATGACCACTGTGCACTCAAAGAAAAGCACGGTTTTGTGATTCGAGCTAGAAATTAATGTCCCGGCGCGGTATAATGTAAAGGTTGTGACGTCACGGTCGATGCAGTGCAGCTCGGCGTGCAGCAGGTAAAGAATAGATTTTTTTTGCATTAAATTAAAAGGCAAAAAGTGCCAGCTGTGGTCAGATATCCTGAGAGGGCGCTCCGTGTGCTTTCAAGCGGGCCTCCACGCGAATCATGTCCATGCATCTACCAAATATGGCTAGGAAAAATTTCCTCCAGGTCGCGAGCCGCCTTTTGTTACGCCTGGGAAGTGGATGTCCTTCTTCTCGCGAGCAACTAAACTCCGACGATCTCCGGCGGATGGATCTGATTTGGACAAAGGCAAGGGACGGCCGACGCTCTCCCCGGGCCCTTGTTTTAGCAACAAGACACCACCTTCATCATCTTCATCTTACTTACGTGGCTGGGAATCTAGTCCATTGAACGCGCGGGTCAGCTGCACACACGAGCTGACTGACTGACTGACTGCGCTCGCGGGACTGACTGGAGCTCTCCACGCGCACGACCAGCCCCCCTGACGTCACGGCCAAAACGCTCTCCCATTGGCCGCTCGCTTGATGCTGACACATCCACAGTGTGCAAGCAAGCCATCCATGCAGTCATGTGAGATAATTGTTGTCCTCTGGATTTAATTGAAGCACCCTAAATTATCTGACTATATGGTGAATTCTAGGAGGAGGAGGGGAGGAGAGTGTTAAATGTCAACCTTAAAGGGACTTTGATGTCAGTTGGTTTGTGCAATGAAGCGAAAAATACATCAAACCCTGATTAACTTTATTGCTTTTATAATTGAGCAGGCTACAGTATATCTAGGGCTATACATTTTCTGTCATAATTTTCTTTTTGAGGGTTCGCATATGTTATCATTCTGAAATAAACGTCAGCTATCTTTTAAACATATTTTTTGTTAAATATTAGTCAAGTCACCTTTATTTATATAGCGCTTTTTGCAATACAGATAGTTTCAAAGCAGCTTTACAGTGTTAATAGGAAAATAATGCAACAAATTTTGTTTCTAGAAGAAAATAAATAATATCATAGTCCAGCTTGTTCAGTGATGGTTAATTTTTGTTGTAAAAAAAGTTATTAATTTAGTTCATTTATATATATATAGCCGCTCTGGAGAAACCCTGATGTCATCGTCCAGCTCAGTTCAGTTCTCATATAATGGTGTCAATGCAGGCAGATCAATAATATTGTTGAATATTAAATGTCCCCATCCCCAAGGAGACAAATGTGACAGTGGCAAGGAACCCAAACTCCATCAGGTGACAGAATGGAGAAAAAAAGGGTCGGAGGGCCAGTTCTCCTCTGGCCAACGAACGAACAGTGTATGATTATGATTCAGGAGCATTATAGGTCAGAGGTCAGATTGAATTGGAATCTTCAGAATATTATCCAGTTCCATCTGGTTTAAGATCAGAGTCATCACGCTGGTATAGAGACGGGTTTGTTGAGGATCAGTGCCGATGGCTGTCGTGTCGATGAGGCCTTACAGGGGAGAGTCTATTTGACACGTTGTGTTGTGGTCGTGTCTAGACGCAGGTCCTCCAGCTGATCTGGATCCGGCCCGGATCCGGCTGTCTACATCATGTGTTGTGGTCGTGTCTAGGCGCAGGTCCTCCATCTGATCTGGATCCGGCCCGGATCCGGCTGACTACATCATGTGTTGTGGTCGTGTCAGCCGGGTCGGATCCAGATCAGAGGGTGGACCTGCGCCTAGACACGACCACAACACATGATGTAGTCAGCCGGATCCGGATCCAAAACAATACATCATGTGTTGTGGTCGTGTCTAGGCGAAGGTCCTCCATCTGATCTGGATCCGACCGGGATCCGGCTGTCTACATCATGTGTTGTGGTCGTGTCTAGGCGAAGGTCCTCCATCTGATCTGGATCCGACCGGGATCCGGCTGTCTACATCATGTGTTGTGGTCGTGTCTAGGCGCAGGTCCTCCATCTGATCTGGATCCGGCCCGGATACGGCTGACTACATCATGTGTTGTGGTCGTGTCTAGGCGCAGGTCCTCCATCTGATCTGGATCCGGCCCGGATCCGGCTGATTACAGTAAACCTCGGAATAAACAGAAAGACGAACATTAGCGTAGATGCCATTCTTCTTAGTGGTGTAGGCACGTGAAAAGTAATGACAGCACCGTCCGATGTGTGTGCACCGTCCGATAGGCTTATAATCCTCCTCACACCAATGTGATTTGTATATTTAAATAATAAAAGATTTTTATATTTTGTATATTTCACGGAAACGTAACATAAACAGCTAATGCAAGCATGCATATTATTATAAAATTCACAAAACTATTTTCCTAATGTGGGAAATAGCAAGAAGGAGTAGGTCACCAAGCAGGTAGTGTATGTAAGCAGAAGTAATGAAATTCTTGGCCAGATGGTTACTGACGTTAAGTCCCCACATGTTAATAGCAGGTCTGTTCTCTTGTTCTCTGCTTTAAAAATGCAGGATGCTTTACTGTGTTTCTGAACGAAAACCAGATGTGTGCCATTTCATATAAGGGTAAATGTCGACCTGTAGGCTAAATTATATGTACTGATCATATTCCATCCTAAAAATAAAAAAAAATATACTGTATATATATATATATATATATATATATATATATATATATAAGATTCTGAATACTCAGAAGTTTGGGGTCAGTAATTTTTTCTTTCCTTTTTTGAAAGAAATCAATACTTATATTCAGCAAGGATGTGTTAAGTTGATAAAAAGTGTAAATACGTATATTGTTAGAAAAGATTTCTATTTTGAATAAATGCGGTTCTTTTTAACTTTTTAAAAAGTAAACCTGAAAAAGTATCACAGATTCCAAATAAATACTAATACTAAAAATGAATCTCAAAGACCTCAACAACAAATGTTGTTGTACCCTGCAATTTCAGGACCATAAAGTCATATTTAGATTTGACTCATATATCTGCCACTTTATTTCACAAGAACTGATACATCGTACTCGTTGATTTGGTGTGACATTGATGAAGTGATGTAAGTTTTACCGCAACGATCTGAGAGTTTGACTGATGAGTGACAAAAACTCAATCCTGTTATGTCTGTGTATAATTTGTTCCAGTTGTATCATGTCTTGTTAGTTTTGTTGCTAAATGTTATGATTTGAACGAGTTGGTGTTGAATTTCAAAACTGATTACATGTACTGGGGGAGAACATTGAGGCATCAAGGGGATTTATTTTATTTTATTTTATTTTATCTGTGTGTTTTGGATGAATGGCATTGTTGTGCCTCCCACTGGTACATTCACACAGTGTTTATTGTGTGTAACAGTGAATGGTGGGTAGACTGACATATTTATGTACCCCACAGTTGAAATGTTATACAGTTCATCAAAAATGAAAACTGTTGTATTTGACTCACTTTCATGTTGTTTCAAACCCACGTGGATTTAAGGAAAAAACATGGAAACCAGGAGCAAGCAAGCTCTAGTCTAAAAGGACAAAAAAACATAATAAAAGTCCATATTCAACGTGTGTAATGCGGTTTCATGTCTTCTAAAGCCATAGATGTGTGTGAGGAATAGATAAAGCAATTGTTCACGGAACATCTTCTCAGTTTTTCAAATTTCAAAGTAAATTGCAGGTTATTTTTAGTGTCGGGCACAAGAAACAAAGTCACAGTGGTTTTTAAAGACATGAGGAGGAAGTAGCCTAAATTATGACTGGATTTTCATTTTTAGGTGAACTATTCCTTTAAGACATTATCCAAGCATTTTTATTTTACTTTAAAGTTTATTAGAAACCTTAAATAGTCTCAGCCGTGTCTTTGTAGGGATGTTTTTACTGTGTGTGAGCAACCCAATACCAAGCAGTCACGATTCTTCTGTTTTGTTCATCTGAGAAAGTGACTTCCCCCTTGCATTCCCGAGCTCCTGCTTTCCCGAAGTGAAGTAGGGGGGTGGAAGGTGAGTGAATACAGGATTGAGCAATTCTCCATTGTGGAATGCAGGGCGTCATATGGAATGCTCACAGCTGGATGAGAAACACAGACAGAACTGTTCATTCCAAACAGATTCCACCCCCTGACATAACACCGCAAAGGGGGAGCCGATAGCGTTTCTCATGCAGTTCACGGCCTCGGTGTGCCCACGCTTCGTGAGACTGTCACATAAACAGCCCCTTTCTTCCAGAATCATGGACTACAGCTGGGTGAACGTGAGTTTAGCAAGTACAACATGTAACAACATTCCAATCAACCAATCAGATTTGAGGGACAAGTTTACTGTTTATTTCAATTTAAGCTTACAACCAGGGTTACTGTCTGTATATGCTTGTACATCAGTGTTATTCACCAAAAATGTCCCTCTGATTTTAGGGATAAGTTATGGTTAGGGTTAGGCTTATGTTAGGAGTAGGGACATTAGGTTTTTGGACAGGAAGTTGTTCCAGAATCAACAAAATATGTTGATCCAGAAACATGTCTTACTTGATAAAATCATGGTGACCAGTTCCATAAAGAACATTTAAAGGTATGGTAGGTCATTTTCAGAGAGGCTTGCTATAGCATGCTAGCTTTGAAAGCATAAGATCCCATCCTCCCTTCAGAGCGTCTATAAAGCCGACACTCCTTCAAAACACATGAACGAGTACAGCAGGGAGAAAACAAGAGCGTCACGAGAGCCGGCGTTTACCTCATGTCACAAAGAACATAACATTACAATAATAATGAACATAACTTAAAGAGCTCTGACCTGCACCACCTGACTGCTGCAGATTATTTTCAGCACTGATAGTGTTACCATTAAAACCAACGCATAAATTCGAGTCACAAACCACTCAGATATAACGTCACAGGTTTCCATATCTTCCATCCAAATTATAGTTATGGCAGAACAAAGCATAGGCTCGTTGTTTTGCTTCAGGAGGAACTGTAAAAGGTGGCTGCTGTTTGTTTATGCTCGGTGACTGACATCTGTCTAACACTGCACGTGCTGATGATGTGTGATGTCTGTGTGAGCAGGTGTGCGGAGGAATGAAAATACATGCATTGACAGACAGATACATGTAGGACATTGTATCGTTGCATATGAACCGAATTCAATGATTGAATTAATTTTATGGTGCTACGCCTTCCACAGACAATATACGTATATAATACATATATAGCCTAATAAATATACATATATAAAACATATATAATAAATAAAATAAATTTAGACGACTTAACTTAGTGATTGCTATCAGGATGTGAAGAGACTTTCAACCAGTCCAGGATATTAAAAAATGTTCTGGAACAAATCACCTACCCTGGCTTTAACATCCATGCCTTTCCATTTCATTCCATTATCTTTATAGTTGAAAAGGGTTCATTAGATTGTTCTTCACACAAAGAAGAAAATGGTTATTTTAAGAACTGTTCACTGGAAGGTGGAACCCAAAATAGTTCTTCTGTGGCATCACTGTGAAAACCCCCTTTTGGGAAAAAAATGTTTTAAGGGTGAACTGAAAAAAATGAGCTCTTCATGCTATTAAACTCCTTATACTTGTTGACCATTTCAAACTCAAAATGGGTCAGGATTTCTCAGGCTGGGTTTAAATTCTTTCCGAAGATTGGGTTCAAAATGACTCCATTTCACCCTCTCTGATAGACCCAAATACAATGCATGGAGGCTGTGGAGATATAGTCTCATATTTAGGTCAAACCACTTTGTGTCACACAGAGAAAAGCAACCACACTGAGTGTGTAAGTAAAAATGGGATTATCTTTACCAAAGTGCCTCATTTTCAATATAGACTCTTTCTAACTCTCTTCTGTGCAGTTGTCTCTGCTAAAGTGTGCTAAATCGGGAAACTTAAAAGTGGGAACAGCGGCGGCTGCCTGGAAGTAGATGATCACTCCTGGAAGTTTCCAAAGGTCAGTGGATGGCTAAAATCTTAATTAACCCCCTACAGCAATGGCACTCACGCCTGTCAGCCACACCGCCCATGCGAAAATGAAGCAATTTTGCTGCTGGGAAATGTCTCTATCTCTGTATTTTAAGCCTCACAGTGGGTGAAGTGCAGAAACCTGCTCTGGGAACTATAGAAACATACTACTCCATCCATTTAGCTGCAACATCAGGGTGTAAAAAAATTATAGTTTAATGGTTTAACTTGTTTCTTGTCCACTATACGACAAGAATTTAGGAGTCGAAATCGCATATTCTGACACAGTGACTATCATAACAGACAAAAAAAAGTGTAATAAATAATAAAAATAATTGGGTGAATTTCAAAAATGACAAAAGGTTGTTACAACAGTTACTGGCTCACTAGAGAAAAAGTATTAATTAATAAAATCGTTATATAGAAAAGACTTGCATGAAATGTTTTTAAAAAATATATGTCGTTTTTGGTTCCACATAAGAAATAAAGTCATACGGATTAAGAACAACATGAGAGGGAGTACAAAAGGTTTATTCTACCTTTTTTTAACAGATAAAAAAACTTTGCAATGTCAGTTCGTTCCAGTTCTTGAAAGACTAACAATTAATTTTTACCACAACTCAGTGGCTCACATAACTTCAAATCGCCAAATCTCACTGAACATGAATCATATCCAGGAGGCAAAAATGCGGCCAGTGCCTCTGAAAATTAATTCTGTCAGCATGTACTCCCTCTCATGTTGTTCTTAATCCGCATGACTTTATTTCTTATGTGGAAGACATATATTTTTAAAAACATTCCATGCAAATCTTTTCTATATAACAAGTTTATTAATTAATACTTTTTCTCTAGTGAGCCAGTAACTGTTGTAACAACCTTTTCTGGTTTTGAAATTCACCCTATTATTTTTATTCTGGGTTCTCACTACACATTTTTTTTGTCTCTTATGATAGTCACTGTGTCAGAATATGCGATTTTGACTCCTAAATTCTTGTCGTATCGTGGACAAGAAACAAGTCAGACTACACACTTCCTGACCAATCATCAAGAGTGTAAACAAACAATGGCCACTGAAGCGGTGTGTTTTGTACTAGCTGTCTTGTTGTCAGAAAAGCCCAAAAAAGTAAGAATTCCACCTACAGTAGCAGCACCAATACCATTGTTTTTATTTCGTTGAAAGCTGTGTACGGAAAAGCTTCTGTGCTCCTATTGGTAAATGTCACAGATGTGACAGCTCCCATCGTGGAGGACTGGAAAAAAGTCAACGTTAGTCTTTCTGTCAGGATGTCGGGACGTTGTGACGTTGGTTGTTGTCCACTATGAGAGATAAAATGATTGATTGTTTCACCCGACAGCCATTGTCATTTTCAAATCACCATGACACCCTACGCTACAATTGGGCTGATATACGTTGTGTCCGAAATGTAATACTTCCCTATAATTTAACATGCAAAAACAGTACGCCAACAGAGTAGTATGTCCAAGTATACAGAAAAAAGTAGGTGAAAAGTCCCCAGATGACCTACTACTTCCAGTGAGATTCTGAAGTGTGCATTCGATGGACACTTTACTATCCCATGAGGCCACGGGGAATGATTTATGAATGGAGGTGAAGCGACGCAACTGATGGTAGAAGGTCACATGATAATGACAACATGGAGGATGTAGTATGTTCGGATTAAATTCATACTACACACATTCATACTATGTAAGTAGAACGTATTTTTTTAACAGTCGCAAAGTAAGTTCAAATTCAAATGTAATACTCAGACAGTGCCCAATTTCGTGTGAGGGATTAAAGTATGGGACGCGGCTTTCTTATGGGACGCCATTTCATGTTGCATTTTTATTGTCAGTATATGGCATAGCAGCAAACACAGTGTGAGATGATCATGATAAATTTCGGACACTTTCAGAAACTCACAGGCTATTGGCCGCAAGACTGTGAGCCACGACAGCAGAAATTGACATGATTGGTTATCTTTGGGACAGCCCAAAATCATACAATGTGCAGTAGGTGAACTGTCCCTTTAAGACTACAAATTTTAGATTGATTTAGAACATTTTCAAAATATTGTAAATATAAGATGAGGGGGAGTAAATAATGCCAGATTTGGTTGTTTTTACTACTAGAAATAGTAACATTTTAGAAAGATTTTTGAAAGGGGTCACTGCAACCCAACGAAACTTAATGTGGGTGGTGAAATACTGTGGCTGGCTAACTTCAGTCCAATCCTCCGGCTTCGTAGATCCAGGGGAAATTTTCAAACTCAAGCCTTTTGGCTCCAGCTGCCGAAAGATTTCTGAAGGCCCGGGAGAAAAAAACATATAGCTTAATTTGAATTGAACAGGGTGACTCAGATTCTAGACACGCAGGATGAATAACAACACAAAAAAGTCCAACAAACAAAAACATGAAAGATCTGAGCTCCAGGCATCAGAGAGGACCAACAGCACTGCCAAAATACATTTGTCATATTTTATTATACATATGGTTATTAATGAATGAAGGCGGCCAAATGACACACGGTTATTTTGTAGCAGTTTGAACGCCCCTAAGAGTGAAAATATGTGCAGAAAGGACATAAATAAATGACAGACAGAGAAGCTTTAATACATTATGTAGAATCTCGCTGAAAGCTTGAGGAACGGCATAAAAATGCAGGCTGGGAGGAAGGTCTCATTGTAGAGCTGTGATCTTTGAAGACCCTGAACAAGGCCAGGAGGCAATATAAGCTCAAAACAGAATCTGAGAAAGAGCCCAAAGGAGTCCCTCGACCAGAGCGGATTTACTGTATCAAGCGCACAAGTTCTGTGTTAACTGATGCATTTAATTCAAAGCATTTTGCATCGGTTTTAGACACTGCTAACACAGATGCTATGGCAACACGATTCAAACCTCATGAGAAAATAAAAAAAGCATGTCTGTATACATAACTCACGTGAAATAAACCATTTAAAAGCATATAGAGGAATGCCTTACATCCCTTTCGTGATAATGACTGGAACTGTCATTTCTGGACTTACAATCAACATAAAACACATTCACATCATATTTTACTATACCATAATGTGATGTATTTACCAGTGAAATTTATTAGTGGGATTTTATTTACTGGGAAATGATCGAACCATCATAAATAGTGTTGAGCATGTGCATGCTAGGGTTGAGAATGCCTTATAGATTCTAATTAAATTCTTGAATTTGTTGAGAGGTAGGACTGCTTGAGTTTAAATGTGTCCTTGACAATCAAATCAATTAATTTAACTGCCATTTATTGGATGGATGGATGGATGGATGGGTGGATGGGTGAATGGATGGATGGATTGATTGATGGGTGGATGGATGGATGTATGGGTGGATGGATGGATGGATGGATGGATGTGTATGGATGTGTATGGATGTGTATGGATGGATGGGCGGGTGGGTGGATGGATGGATGGATGGATGGATGGATGGATGGATGGATGGGTGGATGTATGTATGTATGTATGTGTATGGATGTGTATGGATGGATGGGCGGGTGGGTGGGTGGATGGATGGATGTATGGATGGATGGATGGATGGATGGATGGATGGATGGATTGATTGATGGGTGGATGGATGGATGTTTGTATGGATGGATGGATGGATGGATGGATGGATGGATGGATGGATGGATGGATGGGTGGATGGATGGATGGATGGATGGATGGATGGATGGATGGATGGATGGATGGATGTTTGGATGGATGGATGGATGGATGGGTGGGTGGGTGGATGGATGGATGGATGGATGGATGGATGGGTGGGTGGGTGGATGGATGGATGGATGGATGGATGGATGGATGGATGGATGGATGGATGGATGGATGGATGGATGGATGGATGGATGGATGGATGGATGGATGGATGGGTGGGTGGGTGGATGGATGGATCATTTCAATTCATCTTCCTGTGGGATGTGACCAATTCAAACAGAGTCAGTTCTTCACATCCGAATTCTTCCCCAACCCTTGATCATCCACTGTAATTTTAAAGTACAATAATCTCTTCATCAAACTCCCTGTAAAACAATGTCATCCTATGTGTAAATCAGTCGAGCTGTGACCTGTTACTATCCGCCAGACAGACGGGATGGGGAAAACACAAACACAAATCTCTTTGACTCTTGCTTTTGGCCGAGACATTTACTCAGCCAGTGCAGGTGGCAGACAGACCATCTGAATCACAGCTATCTGACATTGATCGCGCAAGGGCAGTCGGTTCAAAGAAACCAGCCTCACAAATATCAACCGCTTCACAAATGTATCAGAGTAGAGGTGTGTTCCCTCTTTTGTGATTCCGCAACAAATCTATATTTGTTTGTTTGTTTTATGTTAATCCACAGAGAGAGGTTTTACACCAAAATTATCAAATGAAATATTTAGCAGTAAACTGTAAATTGTTAATTTTCAACTTTACAACCTTCAACTTGCATGAAAACAGTCATAAAATACAGATGACTCATCTTGAGCTCATCGGTACGGAGCCCTATGGGGTGATGGAAAAAGATATGAGATAGGTGGAAGAAAATGCAAAGTTTCTTGGCGGAACGAAAACATTTTGCAAGAGAACGCAAACTTTTTGTGAGTGAATGCAAAGTTTATCTGGGAAACAAGCAAACTTAAACTTTCTAGGGGAAATGCAAATATTTTGAAAGAGAATGCAATATTTGTGCATATTAACATATCACATTTTCACTACAGTTTCTTATGAGAAATAAAAATAGACACAAATTAATCAATTGTTGTCAGACACTATAGAGCTATAAAATGAATGTGAACATTTAGTCTTTGTAAGAAGATTTGTAAGGAGCAAAAGTCTCCATTTGCTCTCCAAGCTATTTCAACCATTTTGCTATCTACAGTAAACTTCAAAAGATATGTGAGCAAATCCAAAGAAAAATCTCATTTTCCAATTGGCTTAAAAAGTGTGGGTCGCTCTCCAGCCATATTTCAATATTTTAACACCTGATGGAGTTTGGGTTCCTTGCACAAACACTTTAGGCTTGCTTAGTTGGAGACACTTAATATTCAGCAATATTATTGACTACTGACACTATTGAATGAGAACTGAACTGAGCTGGATGATGACATCACTGTTTTTTAGAGCTGCTTTATAGCTGAATTTAACCTATTTAAATCAGGGGTATGCCATTTTCACAAGATGTAAAATAAGTATTTGATGTCCCCAGAGTGTGTATGTGAAGTTTTAGCTCAGAATACCCCACAGATATTTTTATATAGCATGTTAAAATGGTCACGTTTTGAGGGTTAGCAAAAAAAACACAGTTTTTGTGTCTGTCCCTTTAAATGCAAATGAGCTGCTGCTCCCGGCACAGTGGGCGGAGCTTCAAGAGCTCATGTCCTTTTACCTCACACACACATGCACTGAAAATTTCAAAAACTTTTAGCCTTTTATGTTCAAACCAGAGTCAGACAAAGATGGAGAGACTCAAGAAGAAGTGACAACATGTAGAAGCAACAGGACATTTCTGAATGGTTAGTTGATGAATTTAAAATGCATATTCTGTCATGATAATCTATAAATCGCGTTCACGGGGAGGGGTTTATGTAAATTTTAGGGTTGGTGATGTCGTGTAGTCCCTACCAGCCGTTTGTTGTAGTCCTTTAAAAACGATTTCTTTAAAAGCAAATATCTCCCTTTGCTTTGAACTTTGAGCGTCGTGACTTTGCAGATGTTGTTTATGCTCAAACAGCAACATTACACACTAACTAAAGTTAGAAAAGTGAAATCAACTATCCCTTAAACAATTAATGAACTTTAGACAGTTATTGAACCAAACGGAATCAAACCTGAACTGACTTCAGCTGAACAATGACACTATTGTCCTTTACTGAACGACTGAATTCTGTTTGAATCATTGATTATTTTCTGTTGATTACTGTAAAGCTGCTTTCAAACAATCTGTATTGTAAAAAGCGCTATTTAAATAAAGGTGTAATTTTGCATGTTTTCCCACAAAAACAACTTCCAGCAACTACAACCTAATTTCTGTCAAGCGGAAACTATTACAAAGATCTCATTTGTGATTTTTCATTCTGCCACACGCAGCATGTTGCAAAAAGCCTTATGATAATGTCATCGCACCGAGCATCATTATGGCGGAAACCTAATACATTTTCCTAGCTCGCTATGGCGACTGCGAGATAATCCCTGGCTGCTGAGCTCACTAGTCCATCAGTCCTGATGGATTGAGACGAGGCCAAGCTTCAGCGCTTAACCACCATCAGCGACGACTCCAACGGGAGATTTTCGCTCGGATGACGGATCCATGATGGCGTTTGAGCTATCGCAGCTGACGTTAATAAGAACCGTTTTATCCAAGAGCCCAATACAATCAAAACAGGCCTGTGGCATGTGCTCCTGCCAGTTCGCCAACTGTAGAGGCTAAATTACAGTAATGCTACCATAATTATGATTAGAAGAGCATGTCTCCAGCATAACTAGCTGCAATTTTCATGCCTTGAAGAAATGTGGTGGTTTAGAGTGGAAAATGCATGCTTACGTGAGTAAAAGAGCAGCCTGGAGCATGTGTTTAATTAACCTCGCACCTAATACAAATCAAACCATATAAAGCACAAATGCTTTAACTTGAATAATTCTGTTAGACAACTATATATGGAGAGCCACTGGCCCTGGAGTGTCAATTAATACAACAGGCCCGCGTTATCATTTCACGTAAGGTGGAAGTCGTGTGTGATCTTGTGAGAAAGTTATCTGTGGTTTTATCTTTCAAGAAGACCAATTAGTTCAATGGTAAGATGCTCACCGCTGAATACCTATGAGAGGCAAACGACATTTAGAAACAGTTGATTAAGCAAGATAAGATTTTGCATAGTAATGAATGACATTTCACTGCGGCGAAATGTAAAGTCAGCACCTTTAGAAGTACTTTGTCATTAAAAAGGCATTCAGTGCAGTTTGGCGTGAGATTGCAAAAATGAGATTTATTCTTCCTCAGATAGTCATTTCACTATGGATACAAGATGATTGAATATTTGACTGATTCTTGAGACATGAGACAAACTAAGTCGTATAACTTTACTCGCCATTGGTTTCTAAAATAGCAACATTGCCACTTTGAAAATGGATGATCGAGAGAATGTTCTTAACACAAATGTACCATATAATTTAATTCTCTCTTTATCTAACGTATCATTTTATATTATCACTCACCAGCATAACTCTGTACTCCATGCAAATTACAATATGTATTTTTTAAAAGAAATGTCAAAAAGCAAAAAGGTTACTGATAAAAATACTCTTGTAGTTAGTCATCTTGAAGGCCCTTTCCATGTTTTAACATGAGATGAAAAAATAAGCGTTGATATCACAAGAATAAAGTATATTTTAAATATATTCAAATATAGAAACAACTATTTTAAATTGAAATAATATTTAACAATGAGTAACAATCCAAACATTTGAGTAGTATACAGTATATATGTATATATATATTACACATTAAACTCACTGTCACAAACAGTGTGGTCTACCCCTAAGGTTACAAAAAGATATCTTTGAAAGGTACAAAAACTATTAATATTTTAAATAATAAAAATATTATCCCCCTGCCTTCTGGTCATAGGTATAGGTTACCGATGTGAAAGGCCAGGTATAGTAAGAGTTTTCTTCCTGTATCTATACGAGCTCTAAATACAGGAAATCGGCCATTGGTATGCTCTCTCTTTGTTGTTTTTTGTTTTTTTGTGATGCAATTTTAAGTGGCTGTGTGATAATGCAAAATATTGTTTTGTTATCAACACTATAATTTTCTGTTCGACTATTTTTCCAATTCAATAGATAGCCTAACAAATACCTCTGAAAATAATAACTTACATAAAAGTTACTTTTATAACATTTCTCCCATGCCGCACTCAAGAACCAGTGATTAATACTAGCATCGGATCAGAGGTTTGATAGCAAAACCTCTCTCAAAGGTGCTTTAAATTGTCCTGCTTAACATCTGTTTGGAATTTGAAGCGAAAGGAGTTCAGTTTGTTTCCTTCTGTTCTCAGAAGGCCTTTGATGTGCCTACCAATGTGATTGTCATCCCATAGGAATTTTCCCATTCCTTTGCCAGCAGTGGAAACAACATACCATCTCCTCCGTCGGACGAAACTCGGATATAAACGGCACATTCCGTGGACATCACACCTGTTTATGTTCTGTCAAGGAAATGCACTGCTGTCAAAATACAACAGCGCTGTGATCTCCTGACACCATCGGGACAGGGTCAAAGATATAGGAAAGATGAGGCCAGATGGGACCGCCAATAAAGCCTAAGATGTGTTTTCTTCATATTGCAGTCCCAGCATGTTCTACTATTGTGCATGGAAATATATTGAACCGCCATAGTGGAAATCACATTAGACTTCTGAGGGCATTCGCTGTTATTACTTTGATATGGTTGTTGTCGCCGGAAGTGAATAAAGCAAATGGATTCCAATAACATTCGACTCAATGTGCCATTCCGTACAGGCAGGGGCCGAACTGAATCAAGCTATACGGGGGCGGATAAATGAGCGCTCAGAAGAGAAGTTCACCCGTTTCTGTGGCCAGGATAAACAAGAAAACACAACAACAGCAAAACAAACACAAAAAGCAATAAAGGGCAATGAAATACTGATGCAGTAAATATACAAATGTGTTATTTTGCCGTGCAAAAGGAACATTTGCATTGATTTTGTTTGGGAGCAACTATAGTGCTGACACGCACAAGAACTGCTGGCCGCAGAGGCTTTGATTGTCTCCGTGGAGAATTGCCATCCTTAACTATTGGTCTCTCGCATTCCATTGAAATAGTACTGCCAACATAATTATCATGCCTCTGTAATAAATAACAAAAACAATGGCTATGGCAGCGTAATGACTGAGACGGCAGAACTGTGCTTTCTGAAATATAGTGACTAATCGCAGGAGAATCTATTAGGAGATGGGTGTATCTAACTTTAAAAATGGGCAAATCTTTTTATTCGAAATGGAAATAGGTTTGCAAAGGTCAAAAGTGTTCTGCATATAACATCCAATAGACCAAAAAAAAGAATGTTTTAGCTAATTTTCACTAAAATTAATTTCACTTATACACACACATATACATACACTCTAAAAAATTCTGGGTTGTTTCAACCCAATATTGGGTCAAATATGGACAAACCCAAACGTTGGGTTAAAAATTTAATTAAAAAATGTAACCAACGGCTGGGTTTGTCCATATTTGACCCAAAATTGGGTTGAAACAACCCAGCATTTGTTAGAGTGTACATATACCGGTACATACATATATATATATATATATATATATATATATATATATATATATATATATATATATATATATATATATATATATATATATATATATATATTAGTGCTGAGCAAAGATTAATCACATCCAAAATAAAAGTTTGTGTTTACATAATATATGTGTGTGTACTGTGTATAATTATTTTGTTTATATAAATAATGCTGGGTTGTTTCAACTAAATTTTGGGTCAAATATGGACAAACCCAGCCGTTGGGTTAAATTTTTACTTTACATTTTTAACCCAACGTTTGGGTTTGTCCATATTTTACCCAAAATTGGGTTGAAACAACCCAGTGCATGTATATATATAAGAAATATTTCCATATACACTGTATATATATTTATACATACATTGTATTATATATAAATATACATATTTTATATATAACACATTTTTCTTAAATATATTCATGCATGTCTGTGTATTTATATATACAAAATAATACACAGTACACACACATATATTATGTAAACACAAACTTTTATTTTGGATGCGATTATCACGATTAATCTTTGCCCAGCACTAATATATATATAATTAGATGTGAATAATTAATATTTTATACTCACCGAGGCTGCATTTATTTGATCAAAAATACAGCAAAAACAGTAGCTATACTTTTGTGAAATATTATTACAATTTATAAGAACTGTTTAATTTGAATATCTTTAATAATGTCATTTATTACTGTGATGCTGTCACGGGTGGCTATACAAAGCGCACAAAGACGAAGGAGATCAGCAGTCGTTAATCCAGACTCGTAAATCATACAGGCAAGGAAAACTCAGGAAACAGGATAATACAACCATATAAAACATTGACAGACAGGACAAAGAACTGAACAAAACAGGAAGTATATATATCAGACTAAACGAGAGAACTAATGAGATAATTAACGAACACCACGTGAACAGAATGAAACATATATGTATGAATGACAAAGACTGGGAAACTAGGTCACAGGAAAACTAACACACACTGAACTTAACATAATCCTGACAGATGCGAAGCTGAGTTTTTAGCATCATTACTCCAGTCTTCAGTGTCACATGATCTTTCATAAATGATTGATGCTCAAGAAACACGTATTATGATCAATGCTAAAAAAAATTCCCTGCTTAATATTGTTGAGGAAACCATGACAGACTACCATTCAAATTATTATTATTTTTTTTTTAATGAGCACCATAAATAATTGATAGTAGAATGATTTCTGAAGGATCATGTGACACTAAAGACTGGAGTGATGATGCTGAAAATTAAGCGTTGCAGCACAGAAATAAGTTACATTTACATTTTATTAAAAATAAAAAGAGATTTCATGAATACATTGGGCGAGAGAGCATCCACGCACAAGTGAGAGGGGAGACGTTCTTCCAGTGGTCCCTGCACAGGATCTGAACGCTGAGCTCTTCATCAATGACCATGAGTCATCATCCAGCCCGTGGCCTGCCTTCATTCTCATTCAGAACAAGATGCCAAGAAGCCCATTCTGAAATATGACTCCCCGGAGAACCTACCGTACTGTACGATTGGACGAAACTACACTGATTGTTTCTGCAGCATGACTGGGTGAAATTACAGCCCTGGTCACCAAATGTTCTTGGATTTTTTTTAGCTTAGACTTTCAGTTCATCCAGTCCAATGTTAAGCCTATTGCATTTTGTGTAATCTTTGAGAGAACCCATTTGGAATAATGTCTTTCTATTGGACAGTCACTCTGGAACACTAGGAGTTTCAAATCCTAAAAGATTGTCTTTAAATTTCTACAGGGGCATGTTATCCTGTTTGTAGTAATCATTATCGGGAATCCATTTTTTAATCTCATTCCTTCAGGATGCTCACTGAGGAGTGATTGCAGTATGACTAAGTAAAACTATACATTGAGGACTTCTAGATCACAATGTGATTATGGTCTTGGATCATCATCAATTGCAGCCCTAACCCAAATCCAAAGCCTGAACGATACTTTAGGAGTGTAAACGCAAACACTTCAAACTAAAAAATACATTTAATTCATTGTTGAGTATCGAAATGCATTAGCAATTTATGATTTAACACACTTAGGGTTTGTTTACAGGACAACGTAGTAAAAATGGAAATGTTTTTCGCGTAAAGACTACATAGTTTTCAAAACAATCCCCATTCACAAGAATCGGCAAAAACAACTAACCCCTGCATTATGCTGCCAGGCCACAAAATACGCATGCGCGTGACGTCATCGTTTTCACAAATTTGCATTTTTGTAGTTAACACGAGCCGCGTTTCCATTAACCTTCAAATTGTGCAAATTGAAATTTGCAAATTGAAAATACGCCCAATGGAAACACATCAATTTCACAAAAACTCCCATATATCGCAAAAAAGTTTTTACGCCCACATGAGGGGGGTTTTCAGCCAATTAAAAAAAAAGAAATATTTCTCAAAACTGCAATGGAAACTGTTTTTCGCATTTACATGTCACCTGGCGTACGTAACAGTCGATCATTCTTTAAAGATGATGTGGTATGTTTGGAAAGAAGACAAGACATAGTTTTTTATTAAACTCATAAAAGACAAAAGTACCGGATTCAAAGAAATCCCACAATTTATCAAGACCGTGAAGCAGATATAAGGGAGAAACACCATATAACGCTCCCAAGTATAGGGGGCTTTTCTTGCCATTACTGCTTAGATAACACGCTTACGTCTCCTTTGATGAAAAATAATGGCTAGTGCGGTGGCTGGGATATACATAAACCAACATCCGTTGCCATGAGAGGAAAAAATTACGTTTTAGTCGCATAACATCAGTTAATGGAAACGGCATCATTTGACAATCGTTTTTTTATCGACATTTAGAAAATATCGCAAAAGTTTTGCGCAAATCTGTAATTGGAACGCGGCTAAAGAGACAACAACGCTATCATTTTCAAAAACGTACAACTTTTTAAAAGTTTTTGTTTTCAGGCCCCCAAAATGCCACTGTTGTGTAAATGAACAGCCAAAACGCATAAAAAGTTTTCTGTTTTTAGCTGAAAACAGTGTCGTGTAAACGGCCCCTCAGAGTTGCCACAAGGAACTGTGTGCATTTATAACTGTGTGCTTCTACTGTCAGTTTTCAGTTGTTTAAAGTTAGTTGAACTGGTGGTCCACTTTCGACCACTTCCAGAGGTAGTTGAAAACACATCTGACTGGATTGTTTTCGTAGTGTAAACGCTCATGTGGTCGAATGCGTTCAAACAGCCACAAAAGACCTTCTACTCTCCGCCTACTGAATGAACGCGTAAACACTCTCTGTGTGTTTTTCAGTCGTCTCCAAGGTTTTTTTAATATGTAAATTGTGCAAGCTTATTGCCCTTGCACCCTGAGTCCGAAATTCGCGTCTAAAATTTTCGCATGTTAAAAAATAAATATGACCTCACGTTATGTCAATCACGCTTGCACACTGCCTCCGAACTTTCGTCCGTCATAAAATTTTTTCGAATAGTGTTTCATTTTTTGCGTTTTTCGCATCCGTAGCAAGCAGTTTGAATGGTGTTTGACAATTCAGAGCCACCGAATCACGAATACGAAAAAACACATAGGGCCTACGTAAATTTCGGACTCATTGTGCAAGGACCTGTGTGACTGAAGACTGAAGGTCCTTTCACACTGAGTCCGAAATTCGCGTCCGAAATTTTCGCACGTTAAAAAATAAATACGACCTCATGTTATGTCAATCATGCTTACACACTGCCTCCGAAACTTTAGTTCGTCATAAAGAATTTTTTTTTATTTTTCGGACTCATTATGAGGACCAGATTGAAAGATCTGAAAAAGCTCATCCATTTACCCAGTCATAGACCCTCCCCTTGAAGAAATCAGGACAGAAGTGTTTGAAAGAGGTCAAAAGAGACGGATTAAAACAGCAGATGTAAACGGGAATACCAAACAGGGCTTAAGTGACATTGCACCTATATACATTTCAACTAGCTCTAATTAGAGTAGTAGCCTACCTTTATTCATGCTGCAATGCATGCTGGGAACTCACAAACCTTAAAGTTTCACATTTGAATTTGGGACAATTGGTCTAATTTGGGTTTTAATGTAGTTTCAAGTAATTCACATTTCTTAGTATTTGTGAGACACAAAAAGTCCCCTAACCATGAAAATATGTAGATTTTTTTTTACAGTGTATTCTTAAAATCAGAGGCCAGTGATTGGTTAATATGAAACAGTGTTGATACAAAAACACGTTCTAGGTTAGGCCTACTTGACTAAATCACGCTTAACGGCTTTTACAATATGACTAGATGAAATCAGCAATGACGTCGACAGTATGACTGGGTGAAACTACT
This sequence comes from Phoxinus phoxinus, assembly GCF_949152265.1. Lineage (NCBI taxonomy): Eukaryota > Metazoa > Chordata > Actinopteri > Cypriniformes > Leuciscidae > Phoxinus > Phoxinus phoxinus. Next base: position 5,391,668 of record NC_136891.1, on the reverse strand, counting down.
GATCTGTATTTTCTATGAAAGGCCATGTTTGGTTACTCGTGGCTAATACAATGCACGCAGGACTGGAATCAATATCTTAAAAGATATCAGCATGTCAAGGCCACATTTAGTTGCATTTAAAATAGCCTAACATTGTCTGTCTTTCAAAGGGCATTTGTGCATGTATCTGTACAGCTCTCATCTCGAAACAACAGTCAGGCTGTGGTTAGTTTCTGTCTACACAGATCTTCCACCCACAGTTATCTGAAATTACATCGGTGACTAATTCTGATGTTACATTTCATTTATAAACTGCAACATGTCTGCAGAAGTGTTTATTTCAGCAGTTAAATAACTATGTCATTTCTTCTTTTGCAACCTTTCTTCTCACACGATTAAATCATTTTAAATCTATATTGCTATTTTTGTTTTTAGGTTAGGATTGCAAAATTAAATCATTTAGGGTCTTAAGACCAAATCTGAGTTTATTTTATGACAATGAATGTACATTAAGTGTGAATTACTTAAGATTGTGTTACAGATTATAATATGACTACCGAATAAATATATATTTTTGCTAAATAAACATTATGAGACTGAACATTCTATATTTATTGCAACACAAAGTGTGTATGTATCTATTCTTGATATTTTCTTGACTCTAGCATTAGATGAGAGCAGACGGCGAGCATTAAAGATAAACACATGTCATGTTTTGATCCCCGGCTCACTAATTTCATTTGCTGTATCCGTGGCAACAAAGGGGAAAGAATAACAGAGCATCCCTTATCACCTTCACAGCCAAATAAAGTGAAGCTCTTCCTGGTGACGCTTTGTTGCTGTTATCTCTGCATCTGTAAGAACAAGTGTCGCCTTCGCAGTTAGCAGCTTGCCACATGTATTGAGATGCTATCAGAGGAGCCGCCATATCAAAGAGGCTTATCTCCCCGAGAACTCACACGTGTGCTATATGTAGGGCACGTCTTATCAGAACGCTGCCATTACGGCCATTGCAACACCAGACACAGGTCAGGATGACCACTGGAGGACTGCAGAATCAGCTGGTCAGTGTGTTCAGAGTGGCCATCTGAGATTGTCAAATAAGCGAGTAGCTGACAAATAGCATATTCACAGTTAATGTTATAGGGTTCAGGTTACATTAATAATTTACTCAAAAATTTCATTATTTACTCAGCCCCATGTTGTTTAAAACTTGTATGCAATCTGTATGTACCGGTAATTGTTTGTATTGAACCCCAAAACTTTTTTTATAACACCAGTTTATAGACTATAATAGACAAAAAACACCATAAAATGCTTCGCGCCATATTATAAGTCCATATTTCATAGAGGCGAATCAAACTGGTGCATTCCATGTTTGTGGAGCATGGAAAAAAACAATGGCACACTGTAAAAAAAAAGTTCAATCAACTTGGATGTTTAAGTCATTTCAACTTAAATGACATAAATAGTTGAATCTTGTATAACTTCTAAAAAAAGGTGAAAATTGCTTAGCTTGTTTTGATGAGTAAAAGCAATGTAAAAACATACGTTGTGAAAACATTGATTATATAAAATTTTACAGACCTGTTGCAACACACACATAATATATTACATTTTTAAATATATTAAAGTTAAAAAAAAAAAAAGTTATTTTAGATTGTAATAATATTTCGCCATATTTCTGTTTTTGCTGTATTTTTAAATGAAATAAATGCAGCCAAGTTTAAACAAACACAAGTATCCAGTTTTCTAGCTTATACATGCATAACCGTGCTGTTTCAGTGAACAAAAATCCCCCCAGTGTTTATTTGTAGCGCTTGTGGCCTCAGCCCACATATTCAGAGCTGGTGTTCCCACTCACCCAGAGCTTTCTCATTCTGAGAGAGAGCGTTCGTGACCCACCTACGTCTGATTCATGATCAGCCAGTCGTAGGCCACAGCAACCTGATGGCCATAAACCATCGCTGACATGCTTCCAAAGGCAACTATTCATGAAATCAGAACAAGATAAAGAGTCCCACACGAAGAACCTTTAACATCCACAGAACATTTACATTGCATTAAAGGTTATTTAGAGTGGAAAAAGGTTATTTAGATTATTAAGATGTTCTTCACATTAAAAATGGTTCTTTCGAGAACTGTTCACTGCAGGGTTCTTTATGGAACCAAAAATGGTTCTTTTACAACATTACTGGCAAAACCCCTTTTTGGAACCTTTATTTTTAATAACGTAGGGAGGTTTCCATGTCATGTAGACAAATGTGATGTGAATTCAACATTCAGTGCATACGCCTATAGTTCCAAACCCTTTGTCCTTATCCATCTGCACAAAATAGTTAAATGTTAATATAATAGTTTTGAAAATGAGCATGACCGTACAGTAGACTTGTGCGAAATATTCCAATTTCTTCTGAAGACATACGATTGCTTTGTGTGAGGAAGAGGCCCACATTTCATTCACTGATTTCATGTGAAGATTTAAAAGGTTTGTTCACCCAAAAATGAAAATGTACCTCTTGTGAATGCGTGCATTCATGCAAAGCACTTGTGTCACTTCATATAATTGAGGTTAAACCACCAGAGTCACATGGATTACTTTAATGATCTGATTTAATGTCTTTACTACAGTACCTTTGGGGTTTGAAAGGAGTTGTGTAGATTTCAACTGATGGACATAAAGCTCTAGGATTTCATTATAAAGATCTTCATTTGTGTTTTGAAGATGAAAGAAGGTCTTACGGGTTTGGAACAACATGAGGGCGAGTAGGCCTATAATGACAGATATTTCATTTTTGGGTGAACTAACCCTTTAATGTTAAATGGATGTTTGGTCACATGGCATCCCAGATCCAATGGTGTTTGCAGTTAACAACCTCACATCTGTCACAGCGTGGTTGCAGCAGGGAATGAAAAAGCAGGGTCGTTGCACAGCAGTCTTTATTAATAACATAAAGTGGCAATTCCAAAAACTTCAAACAGATAAAACCACTTTTCATTGACAATAACAGACGTAGAACAACTGAAAATAAGGCTAATAAATACATACGTCATTGCTTGCGTTGCACGAGTGCCGCTACTGGCGGAACCTTTGCAATCGGCTGAATTGGAACGTGCTAATAAGCCCTTGATCACTTAGAATCCACTATGGGGTTGATTTATTATAAAAAAAATTCCCTTACGAAATTGTTTAATATATAGCCTATGTATATAGGTGTGTTTGAGTTGTTTATTTAAATTTTTCTAATAATTAATATATCATAGAGTTGTTTGTGGTGGGGTAAATTAAACGTAATATGCGTTGACGTCACAATCATGAGGGAAGTGCTTAGGGAAGTTCACAAGTGCGTGTCTATGGCTACGTTTACATGCCGTCTAGAGCATGCCAAACCTGTAGGTGGCAGTGTAACGAGAAGCTCAAGCCCACGTTAGCCAATCAGAATTTTCTAAATCTCCACTCTGGCCAGAGTTTTTAGAAAGAATCGTTTTCAGAGGCGAATTCTCCGTTTGCGTGTAAACGAAGGGAAATGTCTCTGTTTTTCAAAATAACCATCTACGTGTAAACGGGGCCTAAAAGTGGACTAAAAAGCAGCCAGGGAAACACTAGGGACTAAACTAGGTAATTAACTAGAGATAGGTGAAACACATGAGAGAAAAACAAAAACCATGGCAACTAACACACACACATGCACACACACACACCTTTGAACAAACTTACCTTTGAATACAGATACATGCAAACAAAGAGAGAGAGAGAGAGAGAGAGAGAGAGAGAGAGAGAGAGAGAGAGAGAGAGAGAGAGAGAGAGAGAGAGAGAGAGAGAGAGAGAGAGAGAGAGAGAGAGAGAGAGAGAGAGAGTGGAAACTCTGACTCATCTGCCACTCGAAGCCCAAATCAATTTACCATTGAGTCATCACAGGACTTCCTCTCTCTCTCTCTCTCTCTCTCTCTCTCTCTCTCTCATTCGCTTTCTTTCTCACTCTTTCTCTCTCTACCTCTCTTTCTCTTTCTGCTGTCAGCTGAACATGCATTGAGGTTACAGCAATGTTTTCCTGTGTGCTCCAGGGCACATTTTTACGCAGTCCAAATGCATCATAGCTGCCTGAGTAATTATGGCAGCACCAGCAGGTTTTATAGCGTTCAGCCGCACGGAAACTGTTCCCCTCAATGAAATACACAACAGAAAACTGTCTGCATGATAAAACCGCGGTTTATGATGCTACAAAGAAAAAGTCTTGATAATACAGCATCTTCAAACTTCACATGCAAAAGATTTCAAACACTGAGGGGTCCATTTACTAACAGTTGCACCACATTTAAATCAAGCGTAGCATCAGTTCTGGCAGGTCAGGTTAGTCAAGCTTGCATCAGCTGACTCACACCTGATCCACGTCTATAGGAATACGCCTATCACTGTATTCATATATAAGCTCTTTCAGTATTATCAGCAGCTATCGCGTTTCCCAGGAGCGAATTACCCTCCTCCATCCCCAGCTCCTCCTCTCGCCAGTCAGGATTTGGCATTCTGATTCCCCTCGGATTCAAAAACCCTTGTTTTTTTGTTTTATGGTGACTTTAACTTCACTATTATGCACAGAATAAAATATAAAAAGATGTTTTTCTTTTGCTTATACATCAAATGATGGAGAAGGCTGTTATATCAAGACACACAGTGTAGTCAGCACACTTTCTGAAGAGCCAATTTAGGTGTCTAGATCACAATGATCCGAATCAGAATGAGCTTTATGTCACCAAATGTACACAAATACACTAGGAATGTGTGTTTTTCAGAGCTCTAGGTACATAATGATGGAGCAATGCCGTACAGCACGGTTTACCAGATAAAGTTATTCTGCTGCATCCTCAGTGAACGAGCATCATGCAAATTGCGTCCATCATTGTTATTATTTTTGAGGATGTTTGTGCCGTTTAGCTAATCAGATGCGAAAAAAACAACGCAAGACTGCTCACGCATTGTAAACTCATGCACAATTCATTCTTCGTGCACAGCATGTCTTAAATATGCACAAACTTCACAATGGTTTCTCAAACGCTCTCGTGAAGACCCTCCAAACCACAGCAGAACATGAGGAGGAGAACCTCAGTGACCCCATAATGCAATGCACTGCTCACCAATGCGAAGCAGATGATGGCGTGGAGCCTCAGCCATTAAAGACCACAGTGCCTGAGGCCAACACACAAAGACCTCCAACCACTGACCAGCCCAGCAGATTAGCCTGTTACTCACGCTTCCATAAATCACATGAGACAACTTCTGTTCTCTGGATACAAAGAGAGACAGAGCACGGCGGAGGGAATCGTTTTAAAGTCGCATGCGGCCTGAAAGCTCTTCTCACGTGTCTCAGCTGGAATCCAATTTGATGCAGACTGTTATTGTTGCCTGACCAAAAAAGCAGCACAGGGTTTACTGAAGGTGACTGATTTTTGTGGTTTAGCACTTGGGTTGGCATTTCCTTGAAGATATCAACACTGTTAACTGTGCTAAAGAGCACCTTGTGATTCAATGGAAGCAAGAACATCTGTTTTTATGAATTTGGTTTAAAATAAATGAACACACATAAAACAAATATGCATTAAATTGATCAAAAGTGACTAAATACATTTATAATGTTACGAAAATGTCAATTTCAAATAAATGATGTTCTTCAGAATGTCAGAATTTATCAGAGAATCCTGAAAAAAAGAATCACAACTTAAGCAGCACAACTGTTTTCAACATTTATAATAATAATAAATGTTTCTAAAGCATAAAATTAGCATATTCTAATTATTTCTGAAGGATCATGTGACACTGCTGAAAAACCAGCACCTCAGACATTCTGCAAGACATCTGCTTTTATGTTCCAAGTTGTACAGGAACAAACTGTTCCAAACTTTTTTTGCGTAAATTAACCCTTTAACAGCACCTTTCAATTTCAAATATAACATATCTATGCAAAAACATGAATACTGACTTGAAACAAAATGTGCTGAACTTATGAAAGTGCAATACCCATGCAAGAATCACATGTGAATTATGTGAGAATGGAAAAAGTTCTCAAACTTTTCAGCACACACTGAACGCTTCTACATGTCCATCTTGTAGAGAGACAGAAGGAAGGAAATACACTGGAAAATGAAGCTCTGAGACTTCAGCAGGTTTGCCACGACCACCCTGATGTCTGCTGTATTTGTCTCGTTTATCTAGACATGATGCAACACTGAGCTCAGAGTTAGAAACCCACCGATTGGAATGGGAGAAAGAAAGAAAAAAGAAAAAAGTAGCAATGCATCACCTCAACTGGTGGCAATAAATCTGGAGTCTTTCCTTGGGTGTGCTCCAGTCATGTAAAAGCTGTTTAAATCACCATCCTTCCTGTCATATTACTCACCCTTGACTGCCGTACGCTAAATTACATTTGGGCTTGAATTCCAAGCCTCTCACTGCGGGCGGCTTAACGCGTGAATAGGAATTGATCCGCTCTTTGAGGCCGCGTCACGTTGATTTTTCTGTCTTACAGAATGAGGGGATTGACCTTCCCCGGCAGGTTTCAGAAGAGAGACGAGTCGAATCAAATTCCTTTTGCTTAATTCAGTCACAATGAAGGATTGTGGTGGGCCGTGTTCGTGCACGTGTCGGCTGAAAGACCGTGTCACCTGCGAGGGCCGATTAACCTCACCTCCACGCCTGCTGGGTCTCTCAGAAGACAGGTCAGAGGTCACATTCCAAGCCTTGGAATTCTTGACCTCCCCAATTAATGCTCATATTTTTCATGCTGTGTTTAACACAAGGCCCAGAACCTTAATAATCAGATGCAGTTACATTTATGTTTTCATTAATCATTATTCTTTAGTTGCTTTATAATCCAAAGCAACACACTAAAGCAATATGCGATTCATGCAATTTAAAACCCTTTTATCCAAAGCATTAACATTTGACTGACTATATTGAGGTGGTAAATTGTGAAGCTTATTGAGGAGAGGTGTGTTTGATGACTTCTATAAGCGATCAGGCGTACTATGTTCATTCAGTCGGTGAAAAATTGGGCAACCAACCAACTCATAGACTTCCATTGAAAAAATTAGAGGGATATCTCTGGATCAGAACATCATAGAGACAAGTGAGTGGCCTCTTTTGACTCAGACTGCTAGGCAGTCTTTAAATATCACCCTGAAAACTGTCTAGCCACGCCCTAGCAACCATTTAGAGCAGCCTAGCAACCGTATAGCAACATGAACTTGTGAGTTAGCTTTCTAGCAATCACGCAAAAGACCCTAGTAACTGCCTAGTGCGGAGTTTTGCCACGGCAAGCAGCACTCACATTTTCTTTGGAAAATGTACACGTCTAGTTATTGCTTATACTGCTACAAAGGCTTAAGGACTTGAACAACCTCTGAATTCATCAGGGCTTGACATTAAGGCCACATTTACACATAGCCGGGTATTTAGAGAAACGAATATTTCTCCCCCTCCGTTTTCAATAATAACATCGTGCACACAACCCGCATAAATACGCCGTCGAGCGCCTTTATAACTATGCTAAACCTATGGGCGGCAGTGTAGGGAGAAGGATAAAGCCATGCAAGCCAATCAGAATCCTCAGAATCGACAAGAGAGAACCTAAAACCCCGTTTCTCCCAGTTGACACGACAACATATAACCGGCGTTTTCAGAAATCTCCACTTTGGCCGGAGTTTTTAGAAATGATCGTTTTCTGGGATAAAAACGGCGTTTTCGTGTAAATGACAGGCCAAAACGCAGAGAAATATCTCTGCTGCAGGAAGAGGTGTTAGTGAGGCCAGCAGGGGGCGCTCACCCTGTGGTCTGTGTGGGTCATAACGCCCAGTAAAGTGACGGGGACACTATACTGTCAAAGAGCACCGTCCTTCGGATGAGACGTTAAACCGAGGTCCTGACTCTCTGTGGTCGCTAAAAGGATTTCTTGCTCTCTCATCTCTCCAACAGCGAGTGACACACAAACCCGCCTCCCCTCACTCACTCCTTTTATTTGCTCCAGATTAATATTGTTGGTGTTACAGGGCTTGCATCTCGGTGTGCGCTTGCACATATTGCACATAATTTGACTCATTCCTGCAGATTTTTTGCTCACACCCATTGTGTGCACATAAAGCCGCCTCTCAGTATAAGAGTTATTTTTCGCTTATTACGCTTAAACAGTCAAATACACACAAAATAATGTCAAAATGCCGGTCTTGGCGAATATTCATGTAAACGCAGTTGGTTATGTTTTAAGTGAATGTAAAGAGTTGAGAAAGAAAACGCATGTGTAACAGTATAATGGATCTGTGTGTCAAGTCTTAAAGTGACAGCAGCCTAATATACCTGCAGCAAAATTATGAGATAATGTTAAAAATATCTATATGGCAGGTTTCCCTCATGGTATCAGTGTCAAAATTGTGCCCAGTGAAAATGCTGAGTTGCTAGTAACTTTGGAAAACCACAAGCCACAGTGGCTGGTGAACAAAAAAAGTTAATGTCATAAATAAACTTTGGCGATTAATTCATTCCCCAAATCGAGTGGCATGTTGAAGAAAGATGCTATACTTTTCTGTGCAGTCCGATTTTTACATGATGTACAATAAAAACGAGTGAAAAAAAAACATTGAATGACAAGAATGCATGATCCAGTGCTAATTTTTATTTTTTTTGTCATAGTTTTAGTCATACTTTTGATGAAATTGTCTTTTAAATGTAGTCAATGTTTTCTAATGCTATGTATACAAACATATTATAGCTGTATATCACTGTCATATAATTGAACTGAATGTCATATTAATTTTAGTCAATTTTACACTAAAACAACTAAAATAATGTTTACACTAAAATAATGTTTTTGCTGACAAAAATAAATGAGCTGATGATTATGTGCACAATGGCAAAAAAAACATGTTAAATTGTAACAGACCAAATTTCATTGAATTTTATATTGATATATAAACATTTCTCATGCATGAGTACTGAAGTATTATAGCAGAAGTTACACTCATATCCATATTAATTATATTTTCATGAAGTATGTTTTAGTGAATCATCACGGTTCATCTTTTTCATCTCGACTTTGTTCACGAAATTGAAAAAAAGGATTATTTTCTTGGTAAGCAATGAAAATAATGTAAAACTCTAGTTCAAATATAAACTATGAAGCGAAGAAAAAAAATTACACATGTAAAGCTGTGAGCATGTACCTCATTCTGGTCTTTCAAAGCCTTGTCTGCTTTGCATATCTGAACACAAACAGAGACAAATATTCTCCCTTATTTACGTTCAACTTCCTCCAAACCTTTCTGGGTCAACTGACTCTGTTTATGATACTTTCAAAGGAGGCCTTGTGAATTTCAATGGAATTTGATCTGAGAGAATGCATACATCTGCTCACGTGGCTTTATTAGATTTACTCACTGTTTGACAACACACACTTTCACAATTTATTCCCAACAGCAACTGCGTGCCAGACAGAGCAGGACTAAACTGCTTTACAGAACTGCACCTAATTAAGGTCTCGTTCTAGAGGACTGGTTTGATTTATACAGCATCTCGAAACTAGAAGCATTCACTTCATATATGCGTGAGAGAGGTATGGAAAAGAAGACAGGTGGAACTTCCTGTTTTCAGTGGTTGAGTGGTTGAGTTCATAACTCAAAATTCAAACGATCCACTCAAATCATAAATTAGACGAGCTTCCAAAAAGGACTATAATAGATGCAGTTTATGCCCATTGCAATTGGCAGGATTGCATGTTTTTTTCTGAACATTAAGAGTCAATAAATCATCATCTAATAAAAAGTTCTGAGCGATAGTTTTTTTGTTTATCGGGTCATTTAGGATGCTAGAGTCGTTGGCCCTCTTGTGGTCTTGAAGGTGCTGTATGCAAATATTTGAATATTATTAACATACATTTGTGTACATTGACATTGAAAACAACAAACTGCACCATGGAACTTTTATAAAACTTGCCATACTTTCAGGAAGTGTGTTTTGTTTTTAACCCCTGTAGTCATTTAATGACATCGAACAAGGTGAATACAGAAAGTAAATGTGTGTGTATACTTGCCCATACTTGGTTATCTGTGGCAAAGTTGAATCTGAAGTGCCCGTGTTTTATCAGATTGAGTCAGTTCTGATAATGTGTGAAAAACTGTTGCTACTCACAGTATCTTTAGTTACAGTAACTTTTCAAGAACATTTCCATATGAGGTGATCAGATCAAAGCAGGATTTTGTTTTTTTTCATGTCGACAACCTGCATTACCCTAGGCCTTTTGACATACAAATGTCATATGGAGGGAATGACACAACTCTCATTTTTATGATGTTATACATGTTTTTGTCAGAGACAAGGCAATGGGTTTGCAATGTAAATTCACTGACATGAACTGAAATGCTTTTTTATTTTATTTTTTTACAATAAATGGTGAGTGCTGTGATCTAGTGTTATTGTGCTTGTTTTCATTTGATAGTAGTTGATAGTTCTATCATTCAGTAACACTGCATCTTATGATTTATATATTTTTAAAAACACTGTAGAGAAATGAAAAGTGAATATTACACTTAAAGTGTCTTTTTTTTAAAGTAAAATTGTAGTTAAATGAACTATACAGTGTAATCATACTCTTAACAGTGTGATTAGACTACAGTGTTAAATAGTTTTACACATTTCATTGTTATTTTTTACACAATATTGAGTAGAATTAACTCTAAAAACTTGACACTGACCAAAGAGTAAATTTTACACTGATTTCGAGTGGGACCAAATGTTATCTGAAACAGAGTCAAATTCAACTCTATAGGAGTGAAATTAACACTCCTGTTTTTACTGTGTACACTTCCTGTCTAGCTTCATGCAACACAAGACGAGGGATAAGACGCATACTATAGGTGATAGTCCTATTTCACTGGTGAAAATAGTATGTGATAGAAGAATTATATCAGAATTCACAGTACTCATTAAAGATTACTCAGAAAGTTTCCGGATGACCTACTTTTTCTGGCGAGATTTTGAAGTGTGCATTCGATGGACAGTTTTCTATCCCATGAGGCCACGAGAGAGGATTTATGAATGCTGGGAGGTCACATGACAGTAACAACATGGCGAATGTATGTCCAGAATACAGTCACATTAATACTATATAGAACATACTTTTTTAGCACTCGCAAATAAGTATACTTGTAAAAAATAAATACCTTCTCAATAGAGTATGCAATTTCAGACGCAGCCATGGTTATTTATGTCTCACATTTCACACAAATGGTCATTTAAATTGCTTTACACAGCCATAATAAAGGAAATAAGTATTTTATTAGCATAACATTTTTTATAAGAGGCAATGGAGGTCCCATTAGTTTAGCATTAGATGCACAAATTGACTTTTTTTGTAGTTAGTGCCATTAGCGATGTTTTACATGTTTTAACCCAGCTGAAAAAATTGCACATTTTAAGCATCAAATTTCTGTATCCCTTTCAGTGTGCCAGGAAGAAAAAAAGGTTTTTGTTATCTTAATTTTTACACAAATGTTTTGTAAAGGTTCAAAAAATTAAATAAGCTTAACCATCCAACCTTGATATAAAACATTTTTTTTGCATGATTTAAAGGTATACACAAAATTGCTATATATAGTATTTTTAGCTATTTTGTGTATACCTTTAAATCATGCAAAATAAATAAATAAATAAATCAAGGTTGGATGGTTAAGCTTATTTAATTCATTTTCATTTTCAAGTATTTTATACACAGTATATATAACCATTTTAATTTATTGCACTATTTACATAAACAAAAAAAACAAAAAAAATCATTAATATCTGTAAAAACTGCGTAAATGAAATGGTTATTGCAAGAAAAAGAATATCAAAATGCATGTATGTATAAACCAACACATGGCCTAAAAACTAGCCTCTGCTGAGTAACCGAGTAAATATGCAATCCAATCCCCATTCATTAAATATATAATAGTAATATATTTTTATTTAATCATAGAAGAAAAAAAAACAGGGTTTTATTTTTGACATCTCCCAAAGTGCACTGTTGAAAAAGTTTGCAAGCCTCATATAAAATACCACAAAACAGCACATATCATATTTAGTTTGACCTCCCAAGATAGACGATCAACTTTTTCTGAAGGTTACGCACCTCTTTTCACTGATCCTTGGCTGATCCAGACATTATTTGGTACCATATTTGTGGAAAGTGCTAGAGAGAGAACGAAACAAAGAGGAGGGGGGGGGGGGGGGGGGGCATGCAAGCTGATTCACAACTTTCCATTACTGTTGTGTCTCCATCTCTAAATGGATCTTAACTCGGTCTGTGCGTGTACGTGCCACTGTCTCATGGACCATTGTGTTGCTGTGTTCGTGGAACTGAAGGGAACAGAACAAGCAGTCTGTCATTTACTCATGACTCATCGAGGTTGATGCCTCTGCTACATCGACTCCCGAGGATGCACAGCAAGCAAACCAGGCAATCAATCATATTTTAATACAAAACAGCCCCATTTTCAACGAGACACATCGCTATCAGATAGAGGACCTAATTAGATAGGTGCAGAAACAGCATAATCCTGCAGAGAACGATCATTACTAACACGGCGAGAAGCATTAACCCAATGATGGATGGAGGCAGACATCCGAGCTGTTCGGAGAGTAATTGCTGCAACGCCAGCGGAGCAGACGCGTACCAAAGTGCAGCAACTAGAAAAGAAAGTCATTATGATGTACTTTTTTTTCCCAGAGATGTTGTTGAATACCCTCAGGTACCACAACTAAATCTATACTGACAATACTTCCAGTGCTCCGCTTCAGAAATTAGGCTGCATCGATACTGTGCGCTTGTAAATCCTGATTAGCATACCGGTGGCAGGTTTTGCATACGGAGTGCATTACTGTCGCCTTACTGAATGGCATTATCATGATTGACCATGAGGCATTGGAACAAAAGGGTGACCCACACGCCAAGCTGGAGTTTGCGGTTATCATTTCTCTTTATCTGCATACACAGGCATCAGTGGCCCTGTACACACCTAAGATGAGTTTTGGTCGATCGGATCACAAGTGGACGATGCTAAATACAGGTCTAAACGGGGTCTAAAACATTTAAACAAGCTCGACTACTTTCGACAACTTCCAGAGGTAGTTGAAAACACATTCGACCGGATTGCTTTCGTAGTGTAAACGCTCTTGTGGTACAATGTGTTCGAACAGCCACAAATGACCACCTACTCTCCACCTACTTACATTACTGGAAGCACACTAGCCAGACGGGATTTAAACTCTGTCGGCTGGAGGCCCAAATTTAGTTTGAAGATGAAAAACGTACCAAGCACAATCCAAGCAAAAGCTAAAGCTGCGGCTCTCCTTATGCTTTTCTATCGTCTCCGTTTGCGTTAATATGTAAATTACGTGAGCTTATTTTGTCCATTAGATTGAAAGATCTGAAAAAGCCCATACATTTACCGCCTATACCCCTCGAAAAAATCAGGACAGAAGTGGTTGAAAGTGGTCAAAAGAGACGGATTAAAACACCAGGTGTAAACGGGAATATGTTCTAACACAATTGAAACTATTTTAAGTTTTGGTGAATTTGTGACTAATTCTTATGATCACTTATGATCCTATAATCTCATTTTCATACAATCTGCTTACGCCCCAGAGGCGGTTAGGTTTAAAGAAGGGGTTAGGGGAGGACCTTTAAAAAAATCTTACATTTTTGTACAAATTCATTTGTATTGTGACAATGCATGCCAGCAAACAAACCTGGTATATGAAAATGTGGGTAAATCATAAATTTACAGTTTAGTCTACGGCTCGTCTCCTTTCGATGTCAACTACACTCGTTCCTGTTGCGAGTCCTAAATCTGGCAACCGGCGTGAGCGTCGAGTCTGAGGAGGAGGGGGCGGCAGAAATAACTCTCTCCAATATTTTGAATTTGGACTGCAGTACCCATTTACATTGTCAATGTTACATACTGCACCTTTAAACATTACTATTCGTTTCAAAACGTTCAGTGAACATTCAAAAGTGGCATTCCCATAATGTTTGTAAAATTATAAAAATGGAACTTTCCCTTAATATTTTTGCTGGTGTTTGCATACGCGTTTAAACAAATGTTAAAAAATAATAATAATAATAATAATAAACTGTACGTTTTGAATGTTCTGAGAACATTCAGAAATAATGTTTCCATAACTTAAAGGAAATTCCGTCATCAATTACTCACTTTCATGTTGTTCTAAATCCATGAGACTTTCGTTAAACCTCAGAACAGACATTTGTATTGGAATTTAAGAGATTCATGTCTCCCCCATTGCAAGTCTATTTACCCAAAACTCAGATGCTTCAAAAAGTTAAGAGAGATGAGGAATCTATATGCATTGAGCGGTTTAATCCAAGTCTTCTGATGAGATTGAATATGATGAACAGATTGAATTTAGGCTTTTATTTAAATCATAAACATCAACGAACATTTATATAGCATTCAAATTTGGTTTATGGAAGCTCAATTCTCATTCACATTCTCACACGTCAAGCAAGTTCGAGCTTCTGTTTATGTTCGCTGATCAGTGTTTATATGTGAATAAAAGGACGTTTTGGGTGAATAGACTTTCAATGGAGGGACAGAAATCTCTCAGATTTCATTACAAAGATCTTCATTTGTGTTCTGAAGATGAACGAAAGTCTTAGGGGTTTGGAATGACATGAGGGTGAGTAATTGAGGACAGAACTTACATTTTTGTATATCGCTTTAATAGGAACACTATCAAATGGGATGTCACTCATCCTGCACCGGCCGAAAAAAACGGTCAATGACGGTCTCTAGGGACACACAAACCCAGTTGAAGTACGTGCATGTGTGTGTGTGAGCCATAAACATGAGGGAATGGACATCACAGCGGAAGGACACTCACACATATGCCATGACAGATTGTTGCCATGGAAGCATTGCTGCCCCTCAGATCATTTTCAGCCTCTCAGTCAAAAACAGTCCGGAGAAGAGGTAGCCCTGAGCTGACAGCGGCCAGCTGTGCTCATTAATGTACGAGAGATGCTTCTGAAGAGCACGTCCAGGTACCGTTTAACTCGCTTTCCCATCATGGACGTCCCCATAGGGCAGACGAAACACAAATGAGATCCCTTAAAGTCACAGTTGACCCAAACATTCTGGCTTTATATACTCACCCTCATGTCATTCCAAACCCAGGCTGTTGCTTTTCTAAACAAAGACAGTGACCACATCTATCAAGCTCAAAAAGGCCATAAAAAGTAACATATTTGTGGTCCATATGACTTGTGCACTATATTACAAGACTTCTGAAGTCATGTGATGGAACAGACTAAAATGTGAGCCACTATTCACTGAATATGCAGGCGTACAAGTTTAACAAGGTCAACATGAGGTTTCATTTTGAGTTAACTACTTCTTTAAATCACAACTGATTCTCCTAGAAAGCAAAGAGATTCAATTCAAAGCAAATTGAGAGATTTTTATTAAAATAATATAACTGTGATCTAAATTAAAATACCAAAAAATGGTTGAAAAAAACCCCACTGCTTCAAAGATCTCAATGTCTTAGGCTCTGCTCAGTTTTGCAAAGCAAGCAATCAAAAGATCTTAATATGAATTCAAACATATCATCAAATTCTTTCAAGGCCAAATAATCTGAGCTATACCATCAACATGAATGTATAACTCTTTCATCTTAATGCTCTTTGTCCTACATTTCTATTATGCAAAGTGACAGATTGCATTCAAGGTACACTAACATTTAAAAGTTTGGGGTCAGTAATATGTCAAAATTATTATTCAGCAGGGATGCATATTATGATAATAAAATTACAGTAAAGACATTTATAATGGTACAAAAGATTTCTATTTCAAATAAATGCTGTTCTTTTGAACTTTCTCTCTATCAAGTCCTGAATTTTTTTTTTTGCCGTTTCCACAAATATATTAAGCAGCACAACGGTTTTCAACATTGATAACCAGAAATGTTTCTTGAGCAAATCAGCATATTAGAATGATTTCTGAAGGATCATGTGACACTGAAGCCTGATGATGCGGAAAATTCAGCTTTGGCATCATAGGAATAAATGACATTTTGAAATATATTCAAATAGAAAAAATGTTTTTTAAACTGTAATAATATTGCTGCTTTTACTGTATTTTGACCAAATAAATGCAGCCTTGATGAGCAGGAGACTTCTTTTAAAAAACATTTTAAAAAATGGCCGACCCTAAACTTTTATAGTTAATTTACTAATTTAGGAGATACATACAACGACAAAAACACGTGCAGAATAACATGAGAACTCATGCATGAGAACATTAAGTCTCATTAGCTATGAAAGACACATCTGGGTGCCTCATACACACATGCTCCAACACTTTTACACAGATACTCAGCGCAGTGTATTTTCACCTGCACATTTGAAATGACTGAGTTCACTTACTCAGAAACGAAGAGGAAATCTGTAGGGTACAGAGACACAACTAAAACTATCAGAATGACTCAGGCAGTATTCTGCAAATGTGGTTGAGAGCAGGCTTCAAACGGACTAGAAAATGCTCTCTTCACAGCAACACAGATGAGGTAAACAGTCTCAGCTGGGGTTATTGATGCTTAATTGACTTCAGTACATCTGCAATTCCATTTGCTTGGTTAAGCGGTTGAAGGCATTAGTGAAGTTCACATACATTGGGGGTACAGGGATGTTCGACTGTTCTTTATGCAACGGCTCTAACTGCAGAAGTGCCACATCTGTTGCATACAGAAATAAAAATGAATACGAAATGAGATTTTCCTGGCGAAATTATCCTATTCGAGTGACTTTGATTTATTTACCCGCTAATGCAGGTCTGAGGCAGTATCTAACTATTGAATAGCTTTTTCAATATATGACAAACAGATTATTTATCAATACTAATCTGCCACAGAAATAATGAGGATGTTAATTGCATGTTTTGAAATACCATGCATAAAAGGTCCTTCTTATCTCACAAATCAGACAGAGATAGCTATTGGTTAGCATTCTCATTTATGTCTATAGCAAGTGATTGATTAACATAGGGTTAACACATTTCAAAATCATTGCTCATGGAAACCTGATGCTAGCTAGAGATTTATGAAATGGACAATGCGGATTGACTGAAGGCACCACAACAACACATATAATCCCAATACCGCTACTGCAAAATACAGTTGATAGATATAGTTATCAAAAAATGAATTACAATAGCATCACTGCTATAGAGACAGAGCGTATTTAGGCCACGCCCACCGGGGGGGGGGGGTGGGGGGGCGGGGGGGCGTCTCCATTGACTTTGCATTGTGAGAGGCTGCCTTCTTGTCATTTCTTGCTTCTAACAAAAGACAGAAAAATGCCTAAAAGCTGCTGTGTGACACAAGGTGTACAGCAAACAAGCTAAGAAACCCAGAAATACGTTTTTATAAGCGGTCGACCCCAAAAACCGAGCATTTAGGGACTTAAAAGTGGATTGACTTTCCCCGGTGGGCGTGATCTTCAGATTATGACGCGTTACGCTCTATAGTTTGAGACTTGTCCTCTTAACTACACAGCAGTAATATGTTCATTTTTGACATGAATGAAAAACAAGGCTGTGAGTGATAGATAGAATACAGTACAAAGGATCACACTGTTGTTTAACAATGTACCGATTGTTCAGCCGAAGAAACAGCTCCCCGGAAAAAAAAAACTCCATAAAACATTTTTCAAAAGTTGGTTAGAGTTGTGAAAATTATGTGATCTAGGACCTTACACAGTGCGTGCCATTGTAAAGACTGCAATCTATCCCTCACAGCCTCGTTTTAATCTGCATTTAATTCAAAATGCCATCTAACCTGACTAAGGTCTATAGTGCAACAAGAAAATGCACATTTCAGGTAGTTCCCATTCATGAGGAAATACCAAAGCCGTAAAACAAAACCTTTCTGTTTACAACCCTAAAATACGAACATAGAGCTGAAACAATGGAGCCTCCAGCTTGTGAATGCCCAGCAATTTGTGGTTATGTAAGACAAGAACACTGAAAGTGCCCGTCCAGAGGCCAGTGTTTGCATTTCCTGTAATCTGAGAATACGTTCAGTCAAGCAAGATGTAAATGGATGCCAGTCTTTACTGTGGCCAGCCTTGGCAGCGTCAGCACCCAGTACACTGTAAAAAATGTGGCTGCGATTAGTTAAAATTTGTTGAGATAACTTAAATATCCAACTTAACCAAACTAAACTTAAGTTAACTAAACTTAATATTTTAAGTCAAGCTTGAACACATACTTTTTAAAGTTGAAACAATGTTGGATTTTAAGTTGTGCTAAATAATCGCAGCAATTTTTTTTACAGTGTATGCATGTTTTACCAGGTGAATACGCTTGTAGTTTTATTGCATTCTTCTGTTGCTACATATAGAGAACAACTGCACAAAAGAGGGACTCGCTTGCATAGGAATAATGTAGGTGGTGAGGTATCTCTCAGAGCAGGGCCGCTCGCTGCTGTGTAGAAGATTGTCTTTCATTGCATCATACTGTTTGGAGGACAGAGCTACAATGTCATCAAGATATGGCCGCAAGCCAAGAAACAAAGCTCCCCTAAATATCTATCTAGGTTGCCTGATGTGCCGGCACCCCTACCTGTTTATAAGGACGCCATTGTTTTACCATAATTAGGTTGTGCATCAGATAGTCTCTAAAGACCAGCGGAAGTTAATAAAGGCTACCCACTTTGGCAAACAGTGATGTTATCATCCGCGCACTTTCAAAAACAAGCTGTAAAAAAAGGAAATAAGTGATGTCAATGTTCATTTCAAATTAGGAATGTGTGCCAAAAACACTGACGAGGAACAGAATCACAATTTTAATTTGAATGAAGTACAATTAAAAAGAACTGCAATTCATAAAATTATAAACAACACATTTTTTTTAATTTTCAGTATATATAAACTAAATCACTCGCCAAGCCCAAGCACCGAATGCAAGTAAAAAGTAAAAATGTGTGTTGGCGAGTATATGAAACTGTGTCAATCACCAGTTGGACGGTAATATTTTTATGAATTCTAGCAATGCCATGTTGTGAGAACATAAACGTGAATAAACATGACCGGGACAGTTGACAGGCCAGTGCTGCATCGTCACGAAAGTTTAAGCCTTGCCAATTGAAATATTTTAGTGTAAGGAGACACGAAGGGGAGCTCAATTTGTTACTCACGCGCTGTGTGGGAAGTTTTCTGTGCGCAAAAATCCGTGTCTCAGACAGTGTGCGAATACTAAATTGAAGTCTTCTTGTGCTTGAAAATGCCCGTATTGACAAGTATCCTCGCAAACATAGTTTATGTCTTAAATTAACATAGACAGTTGAGAAAGAAAATGCATGTGTATCAGTATATTGGATCCGTGCGGCTCTTAAAGTGACAGAAGCCTAATGTACCTGCTGCTGTCTGTATCATTAATGTTAATCAAACAACAATAGACAACGAAAAATTACTCACTGCTCTTGACTGAATAACTTCAGTAACTTTAATATGGAGTGTAGTGTTATTTTGAATTTTTTACTAAATTTCTATACTTGAAAATCTTAATTTTCACTGGTCTCTAAAAATGTTTGTGTCATAACTGCCAGTTTTTGCAAAAACAGTTTCATGGCTGGTAAAAAAAAAAAAAATGTATGGCCTCTAAACTTAATTAAGTCACTGGTCATTGGCAGCTGTGGCAAAAAGTTAGTTTTAGGTCCTACTTTTGTGGACCCGGGTGGACGAATTATAAGCCTGTGCTTAATTTCCCAGAACGCATTACCATGAATTTCTTTAAATTGCAAGTCAATAAATTCGTCTTCCTGTAATTCCAGTTCAACTTCCTGTGGGGTGTGGCCAGTTCAGTTTAAACTCACACTCATTGCCTGAAAGCAAATAGTCATATTCAGAATTTTGCACATCCCTGTCTCAGTCTTCCAGTCTCATTCAAACACTGCTGAGGATGACAGACATCACTGTGCCAGAAACCCACTGTGGCGTGCTGCTGATGCGTTTCCTGTATGGCACTGGCCTCTGGGCGCAGAGATGGGTTTCTCATTTTGTCCTTGCCTACAGATTATGGGGAAACCAGTGCCAGGCCGCAGTGTGAAACGCCTAGCAGAGAGACAATGACACTGCTGGAGACATTTGGAGAAACCATGTCAGAACTGCATGAGCATGTTCTTTGGGTTTGTGCATGTCTGATCACTCAGAACATACATAAAATTAGTATAAATGTTACCAAGTACCAAAAATATTTGTTAAAATGTACTTACTTAAAGCAACATTGTGAGTTATTTTCAAATTGAGATGTATGGACCGCGTGTTTGGCCTGTTGTCAATATCTCAATAATTGTATTATTATTTTTTTTTCATTTGAGGACCAGTCATAATTTAAGAGAACATGTACAGTTTGTAAATAATTTTCAAGCCGTTAATATTAAAATGTTGTTTATGAGTTTATGATAATTATGATTTTGTATACATTTTTTATATTTTAATACATTTTTTAAGATTGAAATGCATTGCTAAAACAATAAAATCTACATAAAAGCAGGCTAATTTAAAAAGTCAAAAAAATATATAATGAGGCATGGAAAAATGTCACATAACAAAAAAAGTTTTTGAAATCTGTTTTAATACTACAAAAAACCCCGGGGACATAAAAGTGCCTGTAGTTGTCTGTGGTAATTGACAGCAGGCCACATATGTTGTACGTAGCCATTAAGTTGAAAATAACCCTTACTTTTCCTTGATTTGGGATGGTATCCATTACTTTGTTGAACTTCTAAGTTGTAAAACATGAAGACTGCATCCAAGTATGATGTAGTAGTTTAGTCTGTCAGACTCACCACACTGAGATCATAATGAAATAGTAGCTCTCCATGGGGTGTGTCCTTCTTAAACCCGCTGCATACTGTGATCTGCAGGACAAACCCTATTTTAGTCATTTTAGTCGATGAGTTACTGTCAATATGCCTTTGTGCTGACACTTAAAAGGATAGTGCAGCAAAAAATTAAAGGGTTAGCTCACCCAAAAATCAAAATGTTGTCATCATTTACTCACGCTCATGTCATTCCAAACCCATAAGACTTTTGTCCATCTTTGCAAGACAAATGAAGATCATTTTGATTAAATCTGAGAGATTTCTGTCCTCCATTGACAGTTGAGCTACCACGACTTTGATTGACTACCACGACATTTTGACGCTTCAAAAAGTTCATAAAGAGATCGTAAAACTAATCCATAAGAATCGAGTAAATTAGTCCATGGCTTTCATTCACATCTAAACATTGATCAGTGAACATAAACAGAAGCTCAACTGAATCTGCTTGATGAGCAAGAACAAACCTCTCGCAGAAGCTCAAACGTGCTGCGTAACACGAGAATGAATCTCATTGGTTCTGGCAGAAGCTCAAACGTGCCGCGTAACACAAGAATTAATCTCATTGGTTCTGGCAGAAGCTCAAACGTGCCGCGTAACACGAGAATGAATCTCATTGGTTCTGGCAGAAGCTCAAACGTGCCGCGTAACACGAGAATGAATCTCATTGGTTCTGGCAGAAGCTCAAACGTGCTGGAAACGTGCTGCGTAACACGAGAATGAATCTCATTGGTTCTTGCAGAAGCTCAAACGTGCTGCGTAACACGAGAATGAATCTCATTGGTTCTTGCAGAAGCTCAAACCTGATGCGTAACACGAGAATGAATCTCATTGGTTCTGGCAGAAGCTCAAACGTGCTGCGTAACACGAGAATGAATCTCATTGGTTCTTGCAGAAGCTCAAACGTGCTGCGTAACACGAGAATGAATCTCATTGGTTCTTGCAGAAGCTCAAACGTGCTGCGTAACACGAGAATGAATCTCATTGGTTCTGGCAGAAGCTCAAACGTGCTGCGTAACACGAGAATGAATCTCATTGGTTCTGGCAGAAGCTCAAACGTGCTGCGTAACACGAGAATGAATCTCATTGGTTCTGGCAGAAGCTCAAACGTGCTGCGTAACACGAGAATGAATCTCATTGGTTCTGGCAGAAGCTCAAACGTGCTGCGTAACACGAGAATGAATCTCATTGGTTCTGGCAGAAGCTCAAACGTGCTGCGTAACATGAGAATGAACCTGAACTTTTTGAAGCGATAAAGTGGTAGTCGCGCATGGAGGGACAGAAAGATTTCATCAAGATCTTCATTTGTGTTCTGAAGAAAAGTCTTACAGGTTTGGAATGACATGAGGGTGAGTGATTAATGACAGAATTTTCATTGGATGAACTTTAACTTTCAATTTTGAGATCAGTACAAATCCATTATATAAATAAAGATGTTATAATTATCCCAGCCGCACCCTAAAGGCAGCTTGGGTTCACCTCTTAAATAATCCCCACATGTTTAAACATGCTCCAAATAAGTCTTTTCATTGAGATATCGACTGAAGATAGCTTGTTGCATTGCTGTAAATAACAATCAGAGACATTTGTGCTTACACAACCGAATTGCTGTCATGCTGTGCGCTTACATCCGAGTGCTAAACCCATCTCAGCCTAGCAGCCGATGGGGATTCCTGTGTGGACGTGTGATATAGGTCACCGGCAAAGCCGTGTGGAGCACCAGCCACTCAATATGGTTCGGTACGTGTCGTTTTGTCCATGACCCAGTTGCAGATCGAAGGAACACAGTGTTCCCCTATCGCTCCAGTTGCTATGGTAACACGGCGGGAGAGAGACGCAGGCCGTGGACATCATTTATGCTGCCAGGCAGGGATGTGAGCAAGAGGAGAGTGACAGAGAAATAGAGACAGACCAACACACGGCAATCAATACATCTACATGGGAGTAGATTTATGGAATCCCATGAGGGGAATCCACAACTCCCATTCATAAAAAAAGGAAAGGGAAAACCACAGTTGCACATGTCAATTAGTGTTTCAACCGAAAGAGAGTGGAGTGGAGAGAACGAACTCAGCAGCCTTACATATAAATAAAGGCTTTTCCACTCATCTGAATGGGCTTGAGCAGACAAAGCACCAGGATGGCGGAGTCGCTAACCCTGTATATGTTTTTTTTTTAAAGTCATATTAAATTTCACGGTTTATTGAAAATTTTGACAGTTTAGACACAACCAAAAAAAATGACATATGGAAAATCAAATAAACCTAAGTTGATTCAGTCCTGTAAGCGTTCAGAAGACATGTAGTTGATTGTGTACAACAGGGTTTTCAGCAAAGTTTTGATCATGTTCATAATTTAGATGCCTTAGAAATGTGTGCATCAAATAGGATAGCTGTAAGGTAAAGGCATTGGACGATCCCATGGGCAAAGGCCGCCCTTTTTACAAGATGTAAAATAAGTCTTTGATGTCCCCAGAGTGTGTATGTGAAGTTTTAGCTCAAAATATTCCACAGATATTTTTAGCATGTTAAAGTTGTCACTTTTTGAGGGTGAGCAAAAATGCACCGTTTTTGTGTCTGTCACTTTAAATGCAAATGAGCTGCTGCTCCCGGCACAGTAGGCGGAGCTTCAAGAGCTCATGTCCTTTTACCTCACACACACATGCACTGAAAATTTCAAAAACCTTTAGCCTTTTATGTTCAAACCGGAGTCAGACAATGATGGAGAGACTCAAGAAGAAGTGACAACATGTAGAAGCAACAGGACATTTCTGAATGGTTAGTTGAAAAATGTATGTAGCTTATGTGTAGTTATCTTCTAGTCATTGATTAGCATATTCTGTCTTGATAATCTTTAAATTGTGTTCAGGGGGCGAGATTTATGTACATTTTAGGGTTGGTTATGTCACTAACCTGGGAGGAATGTCGTGTAGTCCCTACCAGCCGTTTGTTGTAGTCCTTAAAAAACGATTTCTTTAAAAGCAAATATCTCCCTTTGCTTTGAACTTTGAGCGTTAAAACTTTGCAGTTGTTGTTTATGCTCAAACAGCAACATTACACACTAACTAAAGTTAGAAAAGTGAAATCATAATCAACCACCCCTTTAAGGCATCTGAAAGAGATGTGTATTCATACATGTGTTTGATTTACCATCAAAGCTCTGGTATGGTTGTGTTTGATTGGATTACCAATTAAATTAGAGTATAGCAGGATGGCTTATATCCAATGGACAAATGTCCTCGTGGGTTCGAACCCCGTTCCTTGTATGGCGCTAATCTTAAAGCATCTGCCTGACTTGAGAAAGTTGTAAACATTGATTGGCCGAAAGTAAATTTGAATGAAACCAAAATAGCTGTATATCAGTGGATGCACTGTACAGTATATATCAGGGATGGGGGACATTTGTTTTGTGATTTTGCTGGAATAGATATCGAGCACTTTAATCAATGTCTCAGCTTATTAAAAAGCATAAAGCAAACAAGACATATATGTTGTGGGTTAATTTAAATTTACTCTTTGTGGATTTCAGCGTATATTGACATTGAGTCACTGTTCATCCTTCTCACGTGGATTTTCTGAATACATTTGAATGTAATCACTCCAGGGCTCACATCAGGTCTGATGGTGAACTGCTTACCATGCATTCTCTCTGGGAAGGAAGTCTCGTCCCACCGGAATACCGATCAGCTACATTGCACCTGTTGTCTATGCTGAGACATCATTTTTATGGCTGATTAGAGTGGTGATTACTTCCTGATAGGTTGGACCGTTGGGTTTGCCGGGGCTGGTTCTACTGCAGCTCATTAGAAGAAGGCCAGTGAAGTCTTACTAAGCAGAACTTGAAGAAGGTTTGGCCTGCAAAGTGCAGCCGGCAGCAAAAACACAAGAGAGAGAAGAATACAAAATTTTGATATGGTGGTCTCATCATTGTACTATAATCTTCTGGATTAGGCTATCTTTATATATAAACATCTCAAATTAACGCGTTAATTCCTCCAGCCCTAATATATATATATATATATATATATATATATATATATATATATATATATATATATATATATATATATATATATATATATACATATATATATACATATATATATATATATATATATATATATATATATATATATATATATATATATATATATATATATATATATATATACATATATATATATATATATATATATATATATATATATATATATATATATATATATATACATATATATATATATATATATATATATATATATATATATATATATATATATATACATATATATATATATACATATATATATACATATATATATATATAGGCCTATATATATATATATATATATATATATATATATATAATATTTATATAACACTTAAAGGTGCAGTAAGCTAAAAAACTGTTGATTTTTTAAATCAACCCTAACAAACTCACCCCTACCTTCATTGCTCCGCCCCCAAAATGCTCGAACACGCAATGCAGTGGATGTCTCTTTACTATAGCTGAAGCAAAGCAAAATAATGCTTTGCAAAAAATAAAGCAAAGATGACGAGTGACAAGGAAGAACATTGAACATACAGTACACAAGAGTATACAAGCAAGAGTTGGTTGTTAGTCGCCAGCAGTTCCAGACAAACAATGACACTCAAAATACTACAGCTAACATTACAACAACATATCTTTGCCAAACTAATGTTACTCACGTATGGGGTAGAAACAACGCAACCTTGGCATCTGTTTTCAGGCCTTCCTGCTTAGGCTCTCTCCAGCGCTGGACAGCTTAACAATAACGCGAATCCTAAAGCTCTTGCCTAATCATGCCTTTCTTTTTCCATTTTCTCTTTTGTAATGTCTCTCAGCCATCTCTCATTCTACAGTATTTCTTCAAATCTCCCTCTTGCTCGTTCTCTCTCCTCCCCCATCATGATTGTTTACGCCCCCTTCTGCTGATTGGCTACAAGTTGTGGTGCTCGGTCTGATCAACCTTTAACAGCGTTTCTCAGAAATCGCTCACTGCACCTTAAAGACCCTTTCACTTGACTCACATTCTAGTCTCAAATGCATTGTACTCTATAGAGAAAAGCATCAAACAACAGAAGCTCAAAACCTTAAATTTAAGATTTAAATTCTGACCTTCCAAAATGCAGCTGATACCAAAAAAATTGCAATATTATGTTGGTGATTTTAAAATGAAAATCAAACAAGATGGAGGAGAGACTGATCATGATTAGATATTTAGATATAAGCAAAATATTCATATATATTATACAGTATACTCATAAAAAAGTGATATATAGAGTAGGCTATGTATATATACTATATAGCAAATCTCAACTGCCTTATTTTTTTATTTCATCACAAAAGTAACTATTATCGCTCAGATTTGTATATAAAGTTCGTTAGAAAATTGCTTGTATTTTTAAACAGAATGAATATTTTGGAAGTGAATATGGATTATTGAATTTTTAATGTGTGTGTTTTGAATTGAAATATTCACAGCTTAAATATACAACCATGTTGAATTTCAGCCCAAAAAATGCAAGCCCAATACATTAAAATGCAAGTACGGTTAATGCTATACACATTTTTTCAAGTAGGCTAGTGCCATTCAACAAGCTTATTTTGTATAAAATACATTTGCCATTATTTTACTTGAATAGGTTTGCTATTGGTGGGATGTCATGTGAGTGACAGGTTGTCCCGCCCTCACGCCAGTAAACACGTCATCAGAGAAGAGAAGTCGATGCAAGAGGGAGGTTATTTTTAATAAAGGTTATGAATTTTAAATATATATGTGTACAGATAAATAATTTATAACACACAATGCAGTTTTCCATATATAAAAAAAGGAAATGTCCATTTTGATTTCATGGTGACTTTAACCAAAGCAACTTATAGTGCATTTTATCCATATGTGCATTCCTGAAAATGTAATCATTGACCTCGGCATTGCTAGCGTCATGCTCGACCAGCTACAAGGGGGGAAAAGTGCATATAAACGCCTATTTTCCGCAATATAACATTTTTTATGTTCGATACCAAGCTGCACATTATCCACAGTTGGAGGGCGTAAGGTGGGCGGTGCAAAAACTGTGTGTCATCCTTAAAATAGCCATAAATGAAAGCTAAGGCTGCAATCAGAGAGTCTTACTAATTAATGAAACATGAAGGCAAAAAAGGACCCCAAGCAGATTGTGACCTCAATCCTCCCCTGCCTACACCAACTCTCAGTGGAAACACCAACGATGCACAGCGTGACACTTTTCTTGGGTTTAGACTCAAGGGCATCCTTGGATAGCACATGGTGAATCACCTCCGCACCCATCCAGCGGGGTTTCTAGGGATGAGTCATCCTCATTAACGGTTGGCTATTCGGGAACATCCGCGCAGCCGCAGAAGAGCGCATGCACAGTCCGTCTTGATGGGATTCCCCTCTCAGCAAGCCGAACAGAAGCCCAGCTGTCATGCAGTGCAGAGGAAGGAGTCCAGCGACGTTGACGTTTCATGTAGTTTATCTGCACGATGAGTCATCGGCTCATTCACACGCACTCAACCTTTATTGCACAGCAGAGATGAACTGTGCAATAATAAGAACATTCAATGAAAGGTTAATGCAATGCATATTTTTTTTTTCAGATACATGCATCCTTGCCACAAAGTAATCCCGTCTGCAACAGTAGCAGTCATTTTTCACACATCACCAACACATATATCATCAGAGAAGTCGATAAGAGCCCTAGAGGCATTTAGATGGGCCGGTTTCGCAGAGCTATTATTCGGCTGCGGTTCCTTGACATCATTGACATTGAGTCTGTCCTGGCTAATGCTTCCCCAGCCTGTAATGATAACACGTCTGGAAGGATTGGAATTAGAAGACGCATTTGTCTTTGGCATGACATATTTAATTATCCATTCAGACCAACCAATATGACACCAAATGCTTGCAAGTTCCCGGCAAGAGAATTGGATCTAAATTAACATCACCAACAAACATGATAAATGATGTCTTAATAAACATATAACATAAAATATAAATACAAAAGAGCTTTGTGAGGGCTAGGCTTAGGGTTAAGGGACAGAAGATAATTTATATGCAAAACTTATACTTAAAACTATAGTTTTACATATAAATTATTTTCTATAATATATTTAAAATATATATATATAATATATTAAAAATGTGCATTCAATTTCTATACAATTTGTGTGTGTGTGTGTGTGTGTCATATGTAAACTCCCTTATACAAAATATATTTAAAAAAAATACTACATAAAAATGAATAGAAAGGAAATGTTGTTGTCCTTACTAAATTTAAAATCATATATCATAAATAAATTTAGGGAGATTTATTACAAATGGAAACCAAAAACCTTTTCCCACATATGTAAACTAAAGATTGATGTAAACCCCTTTTTAAATATAAAAGAAATGGGAAAGTAATAGAGCATGTAAAAAAATATAGTGAATTGTAATTTATATGTAATTGTATTAAATATCGAGAAAAAAGAAAAGAAAAAAGGATTGGATTGTAGATCCAAATTATGCTTCCGTGACTATTTGGGTCAATGCTTGCTAAAAATCTCAAAACATATTGTGAAATGAAATTGCATGCATGTAAACTACTTGACACATCAACTGGTGTTTGCTGTTTGTGTGTATGTTGTATTCCTTTACTGTAGTCGTCAGCGTGTGTTGCATCAGTGCTTTGGTCTATTTAAAGTAGATTCGTGCAACTCGACCTGTGCTCTCACATCATCGGTGATACAGACTTCAACCAAAACCAACCATGACAACACGCTCATCTCCACGGCAACCCGACTCATTGAGCTGCACAGAGCCAGCTCTCCTCACGACGGATACAGAGTGTTCCCTCTCCCGCTCGTGGTACGGGTCACACTGCACCTGTTGAATTATCCTCTACTGTCAGACACCACACACACTGACTGCATCCACAGCACAGCGTCTACTCAAGTCGGACCTGTTCCTTCTCACTGCATCTTTTTCATTTCGGATGGCAGGTAGACCCAGAGGAAAACTGTCGAGATTGCTCTTTCATAGATCACGAGACTTCATGGAGGCCTAAATTACTGTAGGTTTCATGTAAGAATCAGCTTTGTCTAACCCTAACCTAACCCTAACCCAAAATAAACACTTTACAAGACACTTAAGACAATAATCAGACAATTATAACAATTTGTTAACATTATCAAACTACATTAGTTACCATAACTTAACAATGAACAATACTTCAACAGCATTTATTAATCTTAGTTCATGTTGCATTTAAGATACAAAAATATGTATTTAATGAACAATGTGAACTAATATGATATTTTTTATTGACTAATATTAACAATGTTTGATAAATGCTGTAAAAAAAAATGCTCACTGTTAGTTAATGCATTAACTAATGTTTACAAATGAGACCTTTTTGTAAAGTGTTACCAAATTAGGACATATAAAGCTGAAATCAAGAGATAAAAACTCATGACATAAAAACAATTATGACAAAACATCGAAATATGCCAAAAAGTCGAAATTGACAAAAAGTAGAAATTATTACATTATATTTTTATGAATAAAAAGGTCATAAGTAATAAGTATGCTTATTAAAATTAAGGCAACAAGGTAACTTGCTTTCTTAATTTAAACCAACTTTTTTTTACAGTGTATGATATAAAAAGTCATTATGACAAAACTAGACTTGTGTCATAACAATGACTTAGCAATGTCCTTTGATGTCATTATTCCAACTTCTCGTCTTATAATTATGACTTTTCATCATTAAATTTGGTCATATTTATGATCCGCCAAAGCAGATATTTTTTCTTATGTTGGAAATCCCATGAGGACTATGACAAAAGGAAACTATAAAATGAGGAAGCTATAAAATGATGTTTGTGTTCACACTTTTGATGACATATGTTGGTGCCTTCAAAGCAAATCTGAGAACAATCTGAGCCGTTGTCAAGAGCTTTTCTGACACTCCAAATGTGAGATGTGAGAGATTTGTGTCTTCTGAAGAGAAAACGTAAGCAGAAGTCTCAGACTGCCACGTACCCAGAACTTTTCTCCAAACTCATTGGGAAATGATAGTTGAATAACAGTGATGTAGAAGCACCAATCCAACATGTAAGCCTAAGCCTATGTTTACACGGAAACGATCTGAAGAGAAAACGCAAAAGTGGCGTTGCGTTATCACTTTTTATTCTGCGTTTAGACGAGCATTTTGGGGGGGCAATCTGCGTGCATATGGTGACACAAAAGTGTGTGAAATTCGATGTAGTGTGCACTCCAGGCGGCTAGGTGGCAACGTGAAGCACTAAAGGTGAAAGAGACGCTGACACAGTTTTTCATGTTTATTACGGTAAAGCTGCTGCTTTAACCCTCGGTGCTCTTCGCGTGTCGCTCAACAATAACAGAATTTATTTTTTTTGTCAATGAAATTAATGCTATATTTTAGTTTGATAATGTTTTGTTATTTTCCTGTACTGGCGCATGCCTGTGACGTAAAAGCGTCGCCTTCTCTGTCTAACAGACTTTTGCATTTTTACTGTTTTTTACCCTTTAGAAAAATTGGTTTACATTTTTTGCGTTTTTAAGCCCCAAAAACGCCATCGCCGTGTAAACGAAAGCCACATCCGATAAAATATTTTTACGTTTTCACCCGTGAGCGTTCTCGTGTAAACAGGGCCTTAACTAGACATAAACTGTAAACTTGTCCCTCAAATCTGATTGGTTGATCAACAGACATGTTGATCCAGGAACACGTTGCACCTGGTGAAATCGGATTCTGCCTCAGTTTTGTTCTCCATTTAATCGAATTGCTTTGGAGAAACAATTGTGATTTTTCTGTCCAAAAGCTAATGGCACTCCGTATAAGTTCTGGTGAAAACCCAAGAGGATTGCTGCAGATGTTGCCCGTAAACCTTCAAGCTTACATGAGCGAAAGTGACCTGCTGCTGGGAGAGATTGATCTCTGGAGTAATTTGAGTGGTTTTCTGCCCAGCGTAAGACGTGGCATGAAGTCAAGCCTCATTACAAGTATTAGTCAAACATTTGCTATTTGAAAGATCAAAAACACAAGGCGTGTGGGACCGACTTACTGGACATTTCACTCCTGGAAGGCATTACTGATAATTCAACACCAAAAACTATTTAGAAAATAATACAGTCCCAATGCAACAATAGCATAAATGTCTTTTTTGAATCTGTGCATGACTGTAATCGCGGCGCCTGCCTCCCCCGCACGCATCGATGATGTCATCCTTGGCAGAAGGAAGGGCTTTTGATTATTTTGTTCATCACAGAACATGTTATTCGTATTCCTCTACAGTAACTGTTATTGTGGCCTTTTGAAATGGTGATTAATGAAACGCCTGAATCTCTGCGAACGGTGCGACGGTTTTGACTTTGCCAGCCGAACACAATGTCAAAGTTAATGGAATGTCAAGGAAATCCTTCAAAATCTGGATAATCTGCGATCTTTCTACTAACACCACCCCGGGCGGTTATGACTTGGCAGTCAAAAGAGGAAAAGGATAACAAGCAGCAAACATGTTTGGCTTTAACCGGAGAGAGAAAGAGACTGGATGGATATCACCTGCGAGACAAATGCTATAAAGCAGAACATGCGAGCATGAAATTACAGAGACATAAAAGACAGCAAGACATGGAAGAGATTTAGTTGCATTGCACAGACTCTTGGCTTGGCTATCCAGAAAATTATATAATTGAATGTTTTTTTTTTGTAGACAAGTACAAAACTGTCATAAGTGACAGCACATCATGTATTCTGCAACAACGCAATATAATAAAACAACGTCTGTATAAAACACATTCAGGATGATCTTTCTGTCTGGTTTCCATACACAAGCCAGGGTGTGAACTTGAAAAAGTGACACTTTATGAATAAGTTAGAAGGCAAACCTCAGCTGTTGACCTTCTGATGTCTTCAGAGATGTTGCCTGTTTATTTCTGCTTGAGCAAAGTTCACATCACCAAAGTCTTTGAAGAATTGAAGAATTTAGGGCATTTGATATAGTCACAGCGGACAGTTCCCTTTCTGATAAAACGCTTTATTTTAAGGTGACATACTTACACGTTACTACATGTACTTGCTATAACTGTAAATTATGCATAATTACAAGTAACTAACCCTAAACCAAACCCTATAACTCTATAGAAAGCACATGTAGTTCATGAATATTACTCAGTTCTTATATGAGTAAGTACAATGTAATTACATCACCTTAAAATAAAGTGTAACCAAGCTATTTAACATGCATTGTGAACTAGACAACATGTGATTCATACTATATTTGTAAGGTCCATGTGAGGTAAAATAGGTCATGTACTAGAATAGTTTGCCATGCACTCAAAACACTTTATTATGAGCCGCATTTTCACTTTGAAACATGAAAACACACACAAAGCATGAAATTAGTATTTTGTTTGCCAGGAAATATTGTGCTACCATCAGCGAAGACTGTCCATTAACTATAGGATAATTGAGAACAAATTTTCACAGTCATCTCAATGGCAAAAAGTGAATAGTGTCCCAATTTTTGGGAAATAAATGAATACTTTTATTCAGCAAGGATGCATTAAATTGAACAAAAGTGTCAGTAAAAACATTTATGTTAGATTTCTATTTCAAATAAATGCTGTTCTTTCAAACATTCTATTCATCAAATAATGTACACAACTGTTTTCAACATTGATAATAATGAATATTTCTTAAACAGCAAATCTGCACATTAGAATGATTACTGAAGGATCATGTGACACTGAAAAATCTGGAAGAAATTACATTTTAAACTATATTATTTTAAATTGTAATAATATTTCACAATATTACAGTTTTGTGTATTTTTAAATGAAATAAAAAATATCCCAAACTTTTGAGTGGCAGTTTAGTGTGTGTGTGTGTGTGCGCGTGTGTGTGTGTGTGTGTGTGTGTGTGTGTGTGTGTGTGTGTGTGTGTGTGTGTGTGTGTGTGTCGTCCTACTAAACATTGAGATGTTATAGTCTGATTTTACTTAAAGCATGTAAAAAGTATACAATATTGTATTCATGTATATGTGTATAATACACATATACCGTATACATGAATACAATACACATTTTGTATACTTTTTACATGCCATGTATACATTTAAAAAAAAAAACATTTTACACTTTTTTTATAAACAGTTTGATTTCATGAAAGCTCTAGTCAGGGTTGGGTGAGCACATCACGTCTCACCCGAGCTCATGGACAGAATCCCAACACGTTACGCAATGTCCCGTGGAAAGGGCTGACCTGTCCATGCCACAGCACCTTATTTTAGATGTGTAAACCCTTCAGTTCCCATGAGGCAGCTGTTGGAACCCTTCAGAGAGAGCGGCTGTCTGGCTGAATCTCTGGAGAGTGCAGAGCCCAGCATGTGTTTTATATGAAGGCATATCCGGAGCGATCAGTCCTCAACCACAGGCTATTCTTGAGCTTCAGGGCAGAAGGAGGGATGAAGGAGGAGAGAGATGCTCGTAATGGACAACAGCATGCTTACTGCATACTGGCCAGTACATACACTTAAAGCTACCTAGATTTTTTGTGACATGCACATGTATACAGTATTTAACAATACTCAATTATGACATTAAAGGTTATTGTAAAGTTATGACTTATCTCCCAATTTCTAAGTCCTCATTTTGACTTTTTGTCATAATTTCGACTTTTCATGTCATAATTATTACTTTATCTCATAATTTAGATTTGTTTTTAATCATTTTGACTGTCAATTTCGAGAGTGGAATAGCATATTGCTTAATGTGTACGGTGCTGAATACTGTCTACTGTAAAAAATCATTTAGATTTTTGTCATTTGGAATTTTTATTGTCATAATTATATTTTTATGTTGTCATTTAGACTTTTAGACTATAGAATTTTGTCTTTCTGTCATCATTTTAACTATTTTTCCATAATCCCGAATGTTTGTCATAATTTCGATCGTTTGTCGTAAGTTTGACCTTTTTTGTCATAATTATGTTTTTATGTCATAATTGAAACTTTTCATTTTGTCAATTTAAATCGTTTGTCTTAATTTCAATCTTTTGTCGTAAGTTTGACTTTTTCAATGTCGTAATTATGTTTTTATGTCATAATTTCAACTTTTCATGACATAATAATTACTTTTTTTTACCATAATTTCCACTTTTTATGTCATCATTATGACTTTTTCCACAATTTCGACTTTTCATAATTGTTTTTACGTCATCATTTTGACTTTTTGTAATACTTTTGACTGTCATAATTTCACATTTTAATGTCATAATTATGTTTTTATGTCAGTATTTTGACTTTTTTCATCTTTTTGACTTCATGTCATAATTATTACTTTTTCATAATTTAGATTTTTTTTTCATCATTTTGACTACATGTCAATTTAGAGTGGAATAGCATATTGCTTAGTACGGTGCATACTTAATGCTGTCTACTGTAATTCAAAAATAGTATGCGAAACAGCAAGAATTATGCCATGAAAAACTGCAAATGCTACGCTGCATTATTGTCACTATGCAGATACTATACTGCAGACACACTAGAAGTAGCTATATGTTAGTATGCTATTCCAAAATAGCCAGGGTCTATAGGAGAACTGTGGGAAAGCATCTGGACAGCCTCCAGAGCCTCCCTTTGCTAACCAGGCATGAAATTCCTGCGGCAGTGAGCAAAATGAAAGAGTGTGTATGTTTGTGCGCGTGTGTGTGTGTGTTTTCAGACAGATATAGAGCAAGAGAGAGAGGGTGTCCCGTACACAACAAGCACGGAGGAGGCCAACATGTAATCATAATGACCAAGCCGAGAGGACGTGGGATGATGCAACATAATGAACATAAAGGCAGGAATGCAGGGAGAGAGAGAGAGAGAGAGAGAGAGGTAAAGAGGAGGACAGGATGAAACTTAATGGCTTTTCCATTCGTCAGGAATGTGCTGATGAGCATGTCTCCTCAAATTAAAACACAAAGAGACAAAACGGAGAACATGCACAAACACATGGCCGATAGAATCACCTGATGGCACTGGGAAACAGCATTAACAGGAACGGCTGGTGCACGGCACATGCTGCATTTTTAATTCAGTGGCATTTACTCAATTAAGCAGATATTATGACTGTACCATATGGAAATTCAGACATGTCACATTTTTAATTACTTTTTGTGTAGAAAAATCTTAACATTTGACAGTTTGAGTCAAAAAAGAGTTGTTAAAAAATCTCCCTGAAATTGGAAGGTCAGTTTTTTTAATTGCATTGTGGGATACAAGTATGTCACACAGTGTGCTCATGCTTATAGCATTATGGCAAATGTGATATGACGTATAAGTACTCTCTAGAAAATGTTCCTTCTAAAAACCACAGTGTGTGTGTGTGTGTGTATTTTATATATATTACGTTTATTAATCACACTAAAAATGAAAGTCAGGTTGAACACATTGCATTGTGGGATACAGTGTGCTTTAGCTTATATACTGCACATTATGGCAAATGTAGTCCATATTCAGCACTACATATAGAAAACTTGCATTATTGTATATATTTACTTTTTCTTAAATGCAATTCAAAGTATATTTTCTTTAACATATGGAAAATTTTCATTTTGATGCACAGCATGATACTTTTTTCTTTTTAAAATGCAATTTAAATATAGAACATTTGCATTCCGTGCACAATGTATTTTTACTGCATATTTTTTCTTTATTTTAATGCAATTTCAAATATATTTTATTTAACAGAAAATTTGCCTTTCTTGTACTACATACTACGTTTAAAAAAAAATCTTACATTTTTTTAAATAGAATTTATCTAAAAATGTCTTAACTCCTGGCAGTCTGATGAAATAATGAATAAAAGAGATGTTAAAAACCGCAAGCATTGTTTTTAACACTTTTTACAATTTATCACACATGAAAGTCAGGTTGAACGCATTGCATTGTGGGATATAGTGTGCTCTAGTTTATATACAGCACATTATGGCAAATGTAGTCTCAGTATTCCATACTACATACAGAGAATTTGCATTCTCTGCACTGTTTGTATACTGCATACTACTTTTTAATATTTTAAAGTATATTTGATCTAAAAATGTGCATGCACTGTGGGATACAGTATAGATATACAGTCCCTCAATGTGATCTTATAAATGCACATTTTAGCACATGTAGTAAGTCATCCAGGTATTTTAAGCACACGAAAATGAACAGTGTAGAAACAGTAAGATTGGTATAATAATGTTATTCTGAACATGACCAATGTATTTCAGATGTAAAGCATGTAAAAGTCATTTTGCTCTGTTACCTGCACTGACTTACATTTACATATATTCATTTAGCAGACGCTTTTATCCAAAGCGACTTACAAATGAGAACAATAGAAGCCATTAAACTAGCAGTAGGACAACAGTATGTAAGTGCTATGACCCTTCGCAGTTCAATCTAACGTAGTTTTTTTTTTTTTATAGAATAGAGGAGAAAGTGTTAGCTCTGAAAGTAGCTCTGTCTTGGTAAGGTTTAGTTGAAGGTGGTGGTCCTTCATCCAGCCAGAAATGTCTGTCAGGCAGGCTGAGATGCGAGCGGCTACCGTCGGATCATCCGGCTGAAATGAGAGGTAGAGTTGTGTGTCATCAGCGTAGCAGTGATAGGAAAAGCCATGTTTCTAAAATACAGATCCTAATGATGTCATGTAGATGGAGAAGAGAAGTGGTCCAAGCACTGAGCCCTGAGGCACACCATTAGCTAGATGTTGTGTCTTAGACACCACACCCCTCCACGACACCCTAAAGGACCTACCCGAGAGATAAGACTTGAACCACAGGAGTGCAGTGCCCGAGATGCCCTTCATCTTTAGGATTGACAGGAGGATCTCAAAGGCAGCAGACAGATCCAGCAGGATGAGAACTGAGGACTTGGAAGCTGCTCTTGCCAGTCTCAGAGCTTCAATTACTGAGAGCAGAGCAGTCTCAGTTGAGTGTCCGCTTTTGAAGCCAGACTGATTGTTGTCCAAGAGGTTGTTCTGCGTAAGAAAGGAGGAGATCTGGTTGAAAACAACTCGTTCAAGTGTTTTTGCGACGAATGGAAGAAGGGATACCGGTCTGTAATTCTCTAGATGTGCTGGATTTAGAGTGGGTTTCTTAAGCAGTGGGGTTACCCGAGCCTGCTTGAATGCTGTGTGAAATGTACCAGTGTGAAGAGATGTGTTTGATGTGTGTGAGTGCGGGTATAACAGAAGAAGAAATAGCTTGACTTCATGCATAGAATTCATGCATAGAAGACTTCATGCAATAGCATCTGACATGACCTTTAATTGAAGGTTATCTGGCAGAGCGATATGCATTAATCACTGCACTTCGTGAAGCATCAATGGTGTGATCAGATCAGTCTTCCTGATTGGCTGAAGATCAAGCAATCACTGATAACGCAAAAGGAAGACAAGGGCAACACATTAAAACCTGAGCCCTCGGGTCAATCAAACAGACAATATTAGACTTGTCTGGCTAACAAGATGACAATATCCATTTCAGGAGAATGACATCATATCTAGTGCCGCAGGTTCATTGATATAACACTCGTTCCTTTCACGACTGCAGTATGACTCATGTTATGGCAAAGGTTATTTTCATATCTGTGGCCACCATCCATACTCTAGTTTCACTGGCGTGACTAGATTAACCATACGTTCCGGATATCTGGTCTTTAATAATGTTCTCAAAACGTCATTTATACATCGTTCATGGGGCGTTTGTACCGTTACTACTGTTTCAGAGCAGAGAACATTCAAAAGTAACATTCCCATAATGTTTGAAGAATGATCAAATTAATGTTTCCTTTAATGTTCACCTAAAAAGAAACATTTTAAAAAAGCTATTGTTTTGAATGTTCACAGAAGATTTAGAAATAACGCTTTCATAATTACACAATTTCTTGTTGCTTTTGTGTACAGGTTTTTTTATTAAAACTAATAGGCTTTATTACTTTTATCTCTGTCTCTAACATGTTTAGCAATTATTTTTGCTATTTTCAAAAGCTTTTTTTTTTTTTTTGTATTTTGCCTCCATTGCACACCCAGACTTTGAATCTTAAAATATGAAAATCAAGCATAAAAAATAATTAGGCCTATTAAAACTTTAAACCTACTAAGAAAATCTATAAAGTAATAAAGTATTTAAAGTTTATATTTATATTATAAAGTATATATAATATTTCATAAATGTCATAAGCTGAATAATACATTTATTATGTGAAAATTATATTATTTATATACAGATATATTTATATAAACAACAATTTTGCTACAAAAAAAAGTATTCAAAAGTTAGTGGACACAACAGTGAAATATGAGACAAGTGAAGTGTGAAGAAAACAAAGACAAATCAAGGAAAATATCACTTGTCATGGAATATATTATTGTGCCAATCAAGTTGTAATTTTGTCAAATTAAGCAAAAAATTATTATCCTATTTGTTATGATACAAATATGACAGTTATGCAAATAGCCTCAGCAAGACAAAATTGTTTTGTCTTTAAAAAAAAGTAAATCCGTTTCCAACCCAGAATGCTGTGAAACATAATACGCCATTAGAGAAGTGGAAAAAATGACACTATAATGGAAATGTTTATGACATTGCAGGATGGAAAAAAAATAATAAGATAGAATTATTCAGTGATGCACCTTCTTATTTTCTAAAAGTCCACAAGGCAGTTAAAGAAACACTCATTTTTCACAATGAAAGAACATAAACCGCTAATAGACTGTATATCGTGACACCCACTGCATTCATTTCATAACTCTTGGCCAAAAATGTATTTCTAATTTCACCAATAATAGAGTGAAATCGATGACCAATCATCACCCAAACGCTCTATTCATAGCCTGCGGTTGTCCTTGAGTCCAGGTTGAGAGTGTGTTAAGAGCCGTGTAGAGTTACACCCTGATGAAACACAAGGACGGTTGAAGGAGAAACTCAGGAAAGACAGTGAGTCATGAGCCGAGTTTACAGCCGTAAATCACTCCACTATCTCTCAAAGCTGCATATCTGTGTCAATGAAACAAGTGTTCAACAGTACGTTCATCGGAAATATCTTATATCAATAAGAGCTGTGACAGAATGGAAGGTAAAACAGTGCTGACATAATCTACATTTCTGTTTCTCAGACTAAACATTTTTTTTAAATGAAAGAGCCTTGAATACATGAGGGCCATGTTGTGTAAAAAAATCAGTTTATGCACGACACAAGCCAAAGATTATGTGTTCTAAGTGTATAATTTAATCGTTGCATAAAAATGTATGTCATTTAAACGGGTAATGAAATTAGAAATTAAATGCAAATAAATAAATACAAACAAATAAATCTGTACAGACTTCACCAGGATCCCAGCGTCGGAAACAAGTGGATGGTTTATTTGAATGGCGTCCCGGATCGTGTTGGAGGATTATATGTTTGTTCGGAGCATTTGACTGCAGATGCAAACGAGGCACAGCGTAATGGAGATATCGCAAAGAAACTTTTGTTAAAATTATGGTTTTAAATGGATAAAGTTTTCAAAGCACAATAGTGAGTGGGCGTATCCTATGCAATGACGTTATCCAATAATAATAGAGCTTGTTTACTGACAAGCCTTAAAAGCAGATCATTTCAGAATTTCAGAGGGTTAAAATATTTGCCTACATGTTTTGTTTGTTTGTTTGTTTTTTGTGCAACAAACTTTATTAACATTATAAGTGAACATCAAGAACGTTAAAATAATACAGAAATCCATGACATGATCTCTTTAAAATGATTTCATAGTGAATTTCACCACTGTGACCTAAAGTGCTAGTTTGGAATATTTGTGATGCTCAATTTAATGTAAGGCTATTAAAAGGGAACAAAAGAGAACATAAGCAATGAAGTCATGACATATTGATTATCATAGGAGCTCCACACACAACGGATGTAGGCCAGAAAGAGCTGTGCGTGTAAACTCACTCCCCTGGCCTCAAGAGGCGCGCTAGCAACTGATGCTAACGGCTACAGTCATTAGCGTCCTTGTTAGTGCACCCGCCTCCGCCGCCGGCGACGAGTAGGAACCGGTTACATTTAATGCCATGACCCGGATGGGAGTGAGGTTTAGTGGGGTGAGTGTAACAGATGTAGGCCAGTAAGAGCTGTGCATGTAAACCTCACTCCCCTGGCCTCAAGAGGTGCGCTAGTGACTGACGCTAACGGCTACCGTCTTTAGCTTCCTTAGCGCGCCCACCACAACAAAAATCGCCATTGACGCCTCAGTCAGCGCTATAATAGTCTGTTCCACTAGTTTTATAAAAGTACACCCTTAAGAAAAGGTTCTATCTAGAATGTTAAAGGGTTCTGCAAAGCGCTTCATACATAGAACCTTTAGAGGTTACCCACTATGGGATCATTTTATGCATTTAATTTAAATATTTTTATTTATTTATTACATTTTATCAATTAAACAGCTTGTAAACCAAATGAAATAATCAATTTAACATGCAAGTATAAGTATTATGCAATAATTTGACATTTAATGACATTTAAATTGTTCCTAATGTTGTTTTGGGAGTCCCCAACAACAGTTTTACGTGCATGCAATGTCAAAAACACTTTTGTTTTCGTATAATATGCATTTATTTTTACCTGATTTGCTCACCGACTCCCAA
The DNA here is from genome assembly GCF_949152265.1 of Phoxinus phoxinus. Classification (NCBI taxonomy): domain Eukaryota; kingdom Metazoa; phylum Chordata; class Actinopteri; order Cypriniformes; family Leuciscidae; genus Phoxinus; species Phoxinus phoxinus. The sequence goes on along the minus strand of NC_136891.1, from coordinate 5,351,066 downwards.
ATGATTCGTTCAACGACTCGTTTTTCCAAACCCCTCCTTTGCGCGATGCTAATCTGCGATTGGTCAGATGACCCAGCAGTGTTTACAGAGATAATACTTATTGTTTAACACGGAGTACAATGATGCTTTTATCAATTAAATCGTGTTATAATAATGATTATAGTCCACTGCTTTGTAGTTTGTAGTAAAAAACTAAAAATAAGATAAAGAATTTAATGTTATGTTAGCGAGCATAGCCCAGAGTTCATATTGTAAAAGCACAATCAGTCTTTGTTTGCATTAGCCCGATGCATAAACATAACGTTTAAAAAAAAAAAAAAAAAAAAAAAAACAGTTACATACTACGAGGTATTACTCCGAAAACAACGACAAACACTTCACATATCGCAATACAATTGTCATTGAAGACCTAGAAGCTAAACGGTGCTTACACAACAAACAAAATAATTATTAAGCATGCTACATAAAACATAAAAGCAACAATTATTAATAACACTTACAGGTTGTGATACGGAGGAGGAAGCTGATGCAAATACACTTAGAAATGAACCTTCCTTCAATATCAGCCGGCTCGCGAATCCAAGTTTGATTGCATTTAAAAAGCAATCGTCTTCAAAATGGCGCGAACAAAGCACAAGGCTCGGACTATACTTCTGTGGTATAGTTATATGAATTGTAGCCACTTAGTCTTCAAATGCTCCTCCTTGGGCAGATGAAACAAGTTGGCTTTTGAGTCGCACTTCAGAACACAGCGTCTCGTCGCCATGATATTTTCCCTGGCCTTGGAGCGCAATAAGTGGGCGTATCGTATTCAAATAACTTGACAAGTTGACGTCATCTATTCAGAGAAAAAGCTTCGGTCTTCTAACGATTCATAAAAATGACTCTGAGTCGACTCTTACTTTTGAAAGACAATAACTTTATATACGGTGCACTTTCATATTTCAAACTTTGCAGGATGTTTTTGTTCACTTAGATCTATGTTACACACTACATGAAAGGTAAATTTCAAAATTCCATAATAGGTGCCCTTTAAGACACATTTTTGGCATAAAGGGTTCTTTAAATTGAGTCAAGAACCCTATATAGGGGAATCCCACTGAACCTTTTTTCTAAGAGTGTATATCTCCAAAAAACAGGTTAAAAGCTTCCAAACCTCCTTCTTCGTTCAAGTGTATTCATTAAATGCTTCATGATGGTCATGTAAATTAAAATGGAAAGAAACATGCTCAGGAAGTTAAAGAGTTTAAACCCTGTCCTCTTATAAAGACATTGCATCTGCTGAAAAATTGCTGGTCATCTTACAGGCGCATATTGAGTTTCAAGCAAAGTAGTGTCCATGATAACATTTATTTTGAATTGAGATGGAAGCAATAGCAACCACAGAGGAAGATTGGCCTGGAAGTATGTTTGACTGGAAGACTATTAACAATGTGGTTGAATCTAAAACCAGGCAGAGATTCACGTGGTTATTTTGTATTAAAAGTCACTCCGGTCCAACATGCTGTTGTTTTCCAGAAAAAGGGATAGAATTCAGAGCAACGCCGGGTCGGTCGAGGACAACATTTCCCGATTCCAGCAATACAGGAGGAAAGCTATGACTGCAGCTCATAACCAGAGCATTTAAACACTAACTGGTTGTTTTGGTCACTTTGGTGGCATCTACTAAAACCTCCAATATAAATACAGAAGATATTTTCAGAGTTTGGGGTTGTTTGGGTTCCTTCAGTCCACTATAAAATTTGGAAATATCTGCTGCCATTTTTGCATTTTGTTATAGCATCTGTAATATTTTAATAATTTCCCTTTATATCATCCGAATGAAAACAAGTTCCCAAATCCCATAATGGGTAAATATTTGCTCCTTGAGGCTAGATGTTATATTGTCAGCTGTTTACTGCGGCAAATTTGGATTCTGGAAGCCTATTTCAGTATAGAAACAAACATTAAAGTCCTGACAACTAAAAAGTTAACACTCAAAAGATAAACAATAACAAAAATAATAGAAAAAAAATCAATAATAAGAATGGATTTTAATTGACAACTTGCCCTGAAAAAAAAAAAAACAGAAAATGTTTTTATATATTTATAAATGTATACATACATCAATAAGAATGGGAAAGGAAATATCAAAATATCAAAACTACACTATAAAAATTATTTTTATGATTTGTTATCGCAACTTTTTCCTTATGTCAAATCAACTTAAATAATTAAAGTGGTTCAGATAACATACTATTTTGAGTTTCTGTCGATTAAATCAATTTCCTTCTTTGTATTAACTATGTTTTATTTCAATGAACTCACAATTTTAAGGCAACCATGTTACTTTAAGTTAAACCAACAATTGTTTCACTAAAAAAAGCATTAAGCCTTACATTTTAAGTACAGTCAACTTGGATGTTTAAGTCAGTTCAACTTAAATTACATTTAACTGACTTTTAAAAAATGAGTTGAATCTTGTCTAACCTATGACAAAAGTTGAAAATTAACTTATTTTGATGAGATAAAGCTATGTAAAAACATTTTGTCATAACTTATTGATCACATTTTTTTTTTGCGTTGAATTGTAAAATATTTAAACAGTTGAAAGTACAATAATAGTTGCCTCTACATGATGGTAAAAATATGATATTATAATTTTTGTGTTAAAGACTCAAATAGTTACTGAGAGCTATAGTCCCAGTCTCACTTTTAGGCCTATATTAACAGGCCTCAAGGTGAGAGAAAACTACTCAAGCCATTATTGTGTTTGTCAGGCAAGTTACCGTTAAAGTGGTTCACTACACACTTCTCCCTGATGTCTTCCTTGTTAAGAGCATTCTGGGTTTATTGGCGTTAAGTTCAGCGTGAACGTGTGACCTTAGCATTCCTTTTCACGGTTTCCTGCTTTCTCTCCGACCCTCAACAAGATTTCCAGACCAACATGTACCATAATGCACTGAGGCAGATGTGGCTCCATTGTTTTGAGCCCGGGGAGAGGGAGGCTTTCTGTAGCTGTCTGGGTTTGAAAGCGTGCCGGGTTACAGCAGCACAGACGCCGTGGCGGAGCTCCAGAGGTAAATGGAAAACCACAGTCTCCGGTCCACACAAGTGCAGCATGAGTCACCGGAAGGAGCCGCGCACTTGCAGAACTCATTAAGGGAAATGCAAGGCATATGGATTTCCTATGTCAATAAAGAGTGCTTTGGCAGACCACGCAAACCCCCTGGTGAATCCTGGAGGACTAACACACAGAAAATGCCTAAACTTGCATCTGATTAGCATGATAGATCATGACTCGAATGAATAAATAAAGAGTCCAGTTTTCTATCAACAGATCATTAATAACAAAGACGGGGCATTTTATGAAACCTCACGTTGTGCGTGAAACGGGACCGCAGTTGAGGCGAAAACATCTTGGCAGAGGAAGCTTTTGAAATGCCTCTGTCACTTTTAGTCAGTTTAAACTTGACATGTCCTTACTAGGAGGGGTTCCACATTATTACTGCACTGTATTTCCATGTCTGTGTTTAGTTTTCAGTGTCTAGCGGGAGGTTTTGTCCAGATCAAATTAATGCAGGGGATCAAATGTAACTGTGCAGAGCCCGGACATGCATACCAAACTCTGGTCTAGTTTTCCATTATCAACTAATCTGTTTGCAACAGCGCCATCTGGTGGACACGAGCTAGTTTCTGCAGGTTTCATGAATGTAAATTTAAAGTCCCCATGAAATAAAAATGTAAGTTTGTTGGCTTTTAGTATAAATATGTTAGCCTTGCTGTTATCTATAAGCTAGTGTGCTCCAAAACAAAATTCGCATTTAGAAGATATAAGCATTTAAAACTCGGTGTATTTAAAACGATACACAGAGCGGATCATATGCACGAGTCGGCACGGACCACAAAACGTATCCGTTCATTTGAATTCTGCACAGAATACTATATTTTCAAGTGATATTGAAGAGATTAAGAGGAGAACGGTTAAGATTAGGAGGAAACTGCATCTTTACCAAGCTCAATGGCTCATTTCAATTGCACAAAATGTTATTTATACTGGGAAATGGTTCTTTAGATTATAAAATGTTCTTCTATGTTTTTAAGTTCCTTGCATTGTGAGAGTTGGATACATTATTCACATATTGTACATAGTTAATACATGGCACATTGCATAAATATTATTGCTATTCCTAAAGGCCTAGTTTCAAAGATAGCATAAGCCAGGAGTAGGCCTAAGTTAAATTAGGACATTAGCTTTTATCAACGTGCTTTAGAAAAAGAAAAGAAAACATTACTGATGTGCCTCTTGAGACAAAACAATGGCACTGACTTTTTGTAAGATATATCAGTGCAAGTTGCTTTCAGTTAAAACAGCTCAAACATGCATTTTAGTCTGGGACTAGGCTAATGTTTAAACAAAATTAAGTAGCTACAGGCTTTAAATAACATCAGAAAATGTGTTTAAAAAGTGTTGCGATGCAATTTTGTGTGATTAAATTCTGAGCTCATTACTTTACTAGCAGAGATTTACTGCCAGTAGCTCTGTAATAAACCCTAAAACTAAGTATGTTAGATTCCATCTATATTTTTATCTCTGCCCATCTGTGAACATGAGTCTTGAAGCTGGTGTTTTTGGATTGTATTCGAAGGCACAAATCCCTATAGACCTTGCACTTGTACGGTCTGAGAAACGGAGAAAAAGAGCTGCTGACTGCTCTTTATTTTCCCACCAAAATGCATGCAGATTGTAGCAAATTGCAGACCTCCTTGTATGCATGCACAGGCAAGAATAGTAACAGGGTGGTCACAGAACTTTACCCATGAACTCAGTGGCCCTTTAGTATTTTAAGAGCAATAACTTGTTTAGGAAAGGTCACAAGCCACAGGCACAGAGTGGGTGGGTGGTTGTGTTTACAGCATGAGCAATATTTTTCCACCCCTGACATGTCTTAAAAAAAAAAAAAAAAAAAAACTGTAGGGAAAGTTATGTAGAAATCCAATCTGAAAACGTAAAACATTACCTGATTGGAGGAGTTATTCAGCTTTCAATGATACATGAAGTAGCCTAAAGCTCTGCACCAATAATAATATATTTTTTTTTAAATCAGACAAAATCATATATCCATACAAAACAAAACATAAGTTAAGAAAAAAATATATTATTTTCATTTTACATTTTATTTGATTAATTTTGTATTATTTACTTAAATAAAGTGTTTTATTATTATTATTATTATTATTATATGGAGGGATTTAACAGACATAATGTCATTTTAAAATACACTACACATCTACAAATACACGAATCAAGACAATCTCTTAAAGAAAAACTCAATTTCCCATGATGCCCTCTGCTTTAGTGTGCGCGTTCTACCGGAAATACTCTTGTTGTGCCTGTGGATTTGATTTGTACAGGGCTGCCGTTTTACTGGCCTTACGGTAAGAAATCTCCAGCCTGCAACGCAAACCCTCCTTTCACGGCATGTCACCGATGGACATTTAACATCTGATCAGATCACCTGTATTTCTCTCTTAAGTTTCATTAGCTCAGTTTCTAAAACCTTAAGACAAAGCTAATGATGCTAACTGCTTTAGCGTCTTATTAGCCTTTTATTTTCGCTTGACGGGGTTTGCTCCAAAGCAGATAAATGAAGACGTATAAATAAGTATGTGAATAAAAGAAGTTTAAATGAGACTGAGAGAAATTGGTTTATATATTTTGGGTAACGTTAACCTACAAAGCTATAGTTTTAGCATGTACAATAACCTCTTAAATACTGTGTATGACAATAACCGGCTTAGCATAGCTAAAAAATGATTTTGTACAGAAATACAAGGGCTATATTCATTTAATTAATAATAAAAAAAGAACTCAAAGTGATTTATAAGGCGTTTAATAGTCTGTGTTTGTAAAAAATTTTTTTTGAAATTTGTCACAGTAAATGCATATATATATATATATATATATATATATATATATATATATATATATATATATGTGTGTGTGTGTGTGTGTGTGTGTGTGTGTGTGTCTGTTACTGACTTGTTACCTTATGTTGTGCCAGCTGCAGAAACCAGAGAAGATGAGTGATGGATTTGTTCAACTGCAATCCAGCTGTCACCATAAAAATCTGCTCAATGCCATGTGGAAGCTGAGGACCATGGGAAACCTGTGTGACATCACGGTGCAGGTGGATTTTCAAGGAGAGCTGGAGGAGTTTGAGGCCCATCAGGTGGTCCTCGCCGCATCCAGTGGTTACTTCAAATCCCAGCTCTTATCTAATGACCAAGTAAAAAAGATTTTCCTGTGTGACATTTCACCAAATACGTTTGCAAAATTCTTGGAGTATGTGTATTCTGGGAAAATGGAGGTGAAGAAAAGTCACATCAGTACCATATTACAAATGGCTACTCTCTTGAAGTGCCCAGACTTAGTGGATGCTTGTGAGGCCGAAATTCCCAGCACAGTTTCAGCTGAATCTCTGCAGAAAGATGACGTGAATTCAAATACTAAAGTCAAGACAAAACAACAATGTGTGAAAAGAGCAAAAAAGAGAAAAAAGACAGTAAAAGAGTCTGAAAATGTGAAGGAGTCGGAAACGGACATGCACGGCAGGAGAAGCAATAGATTAGCCGGTCGCAGAGTCTCTGTGGACTTCCCTCTGAAAAAGTCAAAGATACAAACAGAAACGGTTGATGATTCTGACACAGCAGCAGCAGCAGAAGAAGAACAGAAGTCACATGATCCAGAGGCAGAACCATCTCAGGACACATTGGGTGAAAAAGACGCTTGCGATGACGGCGGGTCCGAGTCACCTCACGATGTGCCTGAGGAAGACCCTCAAGAATCAGACTACCTGCCCAATGAGGAAATGGACGAGGCCGACGAAGCCGAGAAGGAGATCAAGAAAGGAGCAGCAAAATACAGGTGTGAACAATGCAGCCGCTCCTTCTACTACGAGAAGAGCTTCCTGAAACACTTGAAGGTCAGCCACGGGGTTCAAATGGACACCACGTTCCGCTGTGACATCTGCGAGCAGACGTTCGCCAACCGCTGCAACCTGAAAATCCACCAGCGGCACGTGCACAACGACGAGAGGCTCTTCCCCTGCGAGATCTGCAACAAAACCTTCAAGCGCAAGAAGGACGTGACCCGCCACACACGGCAGGTGCACGAGGGCGGCACGGACAGGCACTACTGCCACATCTGCGGCAAATCTCTGAGCTCCAAAACGGCCCTGACTCTGCATGAGAGGACACACTCGGGGGACAAGCCCTTCAAGTGCGACGAGTGCGGATCCAGATTCTCCCAGAGTTCAGCCCTCAAGACACATCAGAGGTAGTGGGAAACATGCACTAGTCAATCTGATACAAGTCATTAAAAAAAAAAACTGACCCTAAATATTAGTGTGCTAATAAATACATAAATGCTACCTAAAATTGGCTTTGGTCAGTAAGTTACTGACAAAAGCCAATTTTAGGTGAAGCAACCACACAATACGTATTAGCAACCAGCTCCAAAAACCTTGGCAGCTGTACAGCAAAACCCTAGAACAAGCCACAACACGATACCATCATGACAGTGAAATTTGCAAAGGCATCACTCACATTTTCCTCAGGAAAAAGTAAAAATCGAGTTGTTTTTATTAATATGTTATGGTCCATAATATAATACAATACACTGCCAAAAATGTATGTACCTCTTGATGGAAATAACATCACAACATTTATTTTCATAAAGAAGTGCATCAATGAAAGATCTTGTATTGACAATGCAAGAGTCCAGCACTCTGTAAAGTCTCCTCCAGAACATCCCAAAGACGTTAAGGTCTGGACTCTGAGATGCCAATTCATCTGTGAAAATTTAATATTGATATTGTCATTCTGGAATATGGGCATGATGTGTCTTCCTACATGGTTGTTTTAGAAATGAAAAACTACACACTCTCCATCAATAACAGTTAGAAGAACTGTTGCCAAACATATCGAAACATAATAATCACTGCAATATCCAATCATAGGCTCGTATTTAAATGAATTGAATTCGTGTATTTGTCAGGGACAATGCAGCGCACATTATTACATACATAATTATCACAGTCAGAGCCATCATAATATGTGTAGATGTGTTGCATAAAAGGTTTCTAGCCAATAGGCTAATTTGCAACCGCAGTCCCTGGTCAGGCCTTTCTAAAAAGATAATCCAAATATATTATTTTTTAAAAGAACTACATAGTGTGAGTTACATTATATACTAACATCAACATTTCACAGAATCGTGACCACATCACACAAAACAGCACATCACGTAACAACACAATTCCCAAGCACCCAGCCACTCGCACCTAAATTTGCCTATTTAAATCCAAACGCAACTTTTTTGGGACAATTTTTTTCTGTATAATTTAATATAATTAATTTAATATACAATTTAATATAATATAATTTAATAAAATATAGCATATTATTTAATACCATTTAATATAATATGATGGACAATATTTTGACAAAAAATACAGTTCATACCTGGTGAAAAAAACAAACAATCAAAATACATTTTAGAATACATGTGCAGAAAAATAAAATTGGTGCAATCATAATTGTTTAACAAAGTACTAAATATTGCAAATATTTCACAGATTTGTAATGCATCCCTAATGAACAACTATTTACGCATTCTGTATTGTCTTTTTCCAGGATCCACACCGGAGAGAAACCGTTCGCCTGTGACCTCTGTGACGCCAGGTTTACCCAGAACCACATGCTGTCCTACCACAGAAGATGCCACACCGGTGAGCCAACTGGTTCCTGTTACTGAAAGAGAAATAACATGATGGCAAACGATAATGACTTCCTCTGCTCTAGGTGAAAAGCCGTTCATGTGCGAGAACTGCGGGAAGAGCTTTGCATCCAAAGAATACCTGAAACATCACAACAGAATCCATTCAGGATTCAGACCCTACAAATGTGAAACCTGCGGGAGAGCGTTTGCTCAGAGGAACTCCCTCCACCAGCATATGAAAACACACACAGGTATTCCTCACAAGGAATTTCATATTGTGTGCATTTCACTCCAGTAGTGGTCAGATGCTCTCTAATGCGACATATACTAAAGCATATCGATCATATAACAGAATGAAAGACACCAATGTGCAGTAAATAATTGCATTAATTATAATTACATTAAACTGCAAAGTAATATAGTTCATCATTAGCATGTTCAAAGTATAGTATAGTTCAACAAGCAATGCACAACTGATGTGCAGTCACAGGTTTGTGTGTATTTTACAATAGGGTCGATCATTGAAAGCAGAACTGCCTGTTTTGACTCTGCTTTCTTCACAGGGGAAAGGCCGTATCATTGTAAGGACTGTGATAAGCAGTTCACTCAACTCAACGCCCTGCAGAGACATCAGAGAATCCACACAGGAGAGAAGCCGTACATGTGCAGCATGTGTGGAAGAACGTTCACTGACAAATCCACCGTACGCCGACACACGATGGTAAAGAACCTGACATTTTACACAGCACGGTTTTATAAGTGGGTTTATAGCGACTATAAAGCATATTCATACCCATGGGCTTTCAGTTCAGTGCATTACAACATTAAATCATGATGCATTTTACTATAAATGGTGGGGAAAGTCCGGAAAGGGCTGTAAGTATATTTATAGGTGCCAGAATGCCAATGAAACCTGTTACTGATGTTTCCTAACTTTTGAAAGAAAGGGCTTTTATTCAGCAAGCATGCATTAAGTTGATCAGATGTGACCGTGAATACTTTTATAATGTTACAAAAGATTAACATTTTTAATAAATGTTGTTCTTTTGAACTTTACATTCATCAAAACATCCTGAAAAAATTTACCAGTTTCCACAAAAATATTAAGTAGCACAACTATTTTTTTAGCATAATTATTTTCTTTGAGCAGCAAATTATCATATTATAATGATTTCTGAAGGATCATGGGACACTGAAGACTGAAAATTCAGATTTGCCATCGCAGGAATGAATTACATTTTGAAATATATATAAAACTGTAAAACTTTTTTTGAAATTGTAATAATATTACTGTTTTTACAGCATTATTTTACTGCAAGTAAATGCAGCCTTGGTGAGCTTAAGAGACTTCTTTCAAAAACATTAAAGTTGGCATTAAAATCAAAATTATGACACTATTTACTTTGCTTTTAAATTACTAGTCTCATGGTTAACAATTTATCTGTGCAAATTCAACCTTAAAAAATATTTAATTAAAATCTAAAAAATATACTTCCCCTCTGAAATGGCCTTCCTTCTCTGATGACGCCGGTTTGACGAGCTGAAGGGAACGCCCACTTTTCTAGATCCAATCAATTCCCAGCAGGAAAAAAAACAAGCCACGCCTTTTATTTTTCTCATCCGATATTCAGTTTCATTCTGAAAATACGTCGCAATGCTAAAGAAAATTGGTTGCAACTTCCAGTTCACGCAGACTTTTAAAAAATCGTACCGACCCCAAACTTTTAAACAGTTACAGTTACTCAGAACACACACCAGTTACACTTTTATTTGGCTATTTATAATCATCAAACTCTCATCACATTAATTAGATATCAATAATGCTGGTTAAGTTATATGCATATGCAAGTTATGTTAGTAGGGATTTAGTGTTGTGCATTGAATTGGGACTTAATATAATCAAAGTTTTTCCATAATGCAGACTCATGACAAACAAACTCCATGGAAGAACTTCCTGGTTGTTTTGGAGGGAAATGTTGAAAACCGAGCCAAGAAACCTAAGGGCTCTTCTCAGAAAAAGGACAAGGCAGCGGGTTCTGTTCCCGAAGCACATGATCACCAGAGCTACACAGAGAAGCCCCAAGAAGTGTTGACTGTGTCCGGAGAACCCGTGACCATTTCTGGGGACTGGGCCGGTCCTGGAACCATCGCGCTGGTCAGCCACAGCGCCCTGGGCGGCCTCACGGTCATCCAGACCGAAGTGCCCGCGGGAACACAACTGCAGCCGCTGGTCACCACGGACGGCACCAACGTGATCTCTCTGGACGCTTCTGCGGTCGGGATGCCCGTGACCGTTCCCTTTTCCATCCCCATTTCAGTCGCACATTCCATCAGCGTCTCGCCGGCGATATCCAGTTCTGTGCCCATCACAGTCACCGGGCACGTTTCAGACGCCATATTGGCTCCAGCCACAGCAGCTGCAGCACCGGGAGCCGATGAAACCCAGAACGTTCTGGCTTCGGCTGCGGTTGAAGAGTGTGTAACTGTCCAGTCTGTTGAGCTTGAGGAGACGGACTGTGCAGACGTCCAACAGGAAGTCAGCGAAAGCATACACACTGCAGATGCTTCAAACACCATAGAAATCTCAGTAGAAGTGGGTGACGAGTAGATTATATTGCAACTTCAGTTGCAAAAACTCAACAAAACAGAATCAAACATTGCTTCAAATGATCAATGTAAATACTTTGTTTGCGTTATGATTGGAGAAATGATCTATAAACGTAACTAGTACAGTACTTAAATCACAATGTTAAATTCTTCTCTAGTTTGTTTCTGACAACATCATATACAATTTCTTCTTCCACATCTTGTCATTAAACTTTTTTTTTTTTAGTGTTTCCTGTAAAACCAAATATTAGCTTTTTTTTTCTCAGTATTGATTTTCACTGATATTTATTATGCTCAACACTACAAATACACATTTCAAATTATTTTTAGAATCCTATTACGTGTATGATGATTTGCAACCATGATAACATAAAATAAAGTGTCTATTGAATTCAGCTTCTTCCTTTTTGTCTTTTAGATCAGAGATGCTCAAAGGTGGCCCATTTCCAAAAAAAAAAAAAAAACATGCCATTGAAACATTAAGGCTTAACTTTTTTTTGAGTTAAGTGAATACGAGTACAAATTTACATGTTAATATAATAGTTTGATATGTAATTTCTAGTAAAAATCTGAGTACCTGTTTTAGACTGAAAATATATGTATAATATAAATGCACACACTCAGTTATATGCACTACCGTTCAAAAGTTTGGGATCAGTAACACTTTTTTTTTTGGAAAGGAATGAATACTTTTATTCAGCAAGGAAGCATTACATTGATAGTGTGAAAAAAGTGACGGTTAATACATTTATAATGTCTTAAAAGATTTGTATTTCAACTAAATTAATATTAAGAATAATAATAAATGTTTATTGAATCGAAAATCAGTGTATTAAAATTATTTCTGAAGGATCATGTGACACTGAATCATGTAATGATGCTGAAAATTCAGCTTTGATCACAGGAACAAATTACATTTGAAAATAGATTCACATAGAAAACAGTTCTTTGAAATTGTAATATTTTTGTGTTTTTATTGAATTTTTGATCGAATAAATGCAGCCTTGGTGAGCAAAAGACTTCTTTCAAAAACATTAATAAATCTTATCGACCCCAAACTAAACTAATATGGGCCTCTATAAATAAATGTATTTATATTTCTTATATTTTCTTTCCTTAACTAGCCCTGTGGTTTGATCATGTCCACAGCACAAGCAGTGCAGGAGTTAATCATCAAAATGTGACTGAGAATATGTAATAGTGATGCTAGGCTTGGCGAACACCACTATACAAGCAGAAACCGATAGAACTGAATCGTGCCCATTTCAGTATTGGTTTTTATTTCTGTACATTCTCACAGACATTCAGTAAAGACATCAGCTGCTCTGTGGGAAAGTACATTGTTTGGTACGTCTTCATGGCTTCTTAAAAACTCTAGAATATGGTAAAATACAGACGTCACGACACGTGAAACACAGAATGACATGCGCTGCTAAAGACCACAGGAGTGGAGAGTGTGTACATGAGCTTTGCATTCACAACACGACACACACACACACACATAGAGCATGTTAATAAAGGTTATACAAGGATTTTACAAACGCATCAATTGCTTTGCTGATGGAGATGCTGATTTAACTTAGACGGTGTAAAAATAGATTATTAAATGGATTTTTTTAACTAATATTATTAGAGTAATAATGTTTATAATATTTCAGACTAGTTATAATATCATTACAGTAATAATAATAATAATATTTCAGATAATAATTAAATTAAATAAATAAATATATATTTAGAAAACAATCCAAAAGTAGTGGATAAAAAAAGAAATAATTTCCATCATGATTAAGAATTTAAATTCCAATTCAAAATGGTGGATTATGGGAAACTGAAATTCTCAGTGCTGCATGAATGTCTGATTCAAATGAAACATGGACATTTTGAGGCCTGCATGCCAACTAGTGTGAGCAGACTACAAAAACTGCACAAATAAAAACAACATATTGTCTAAATAACATTAATCCTGCAGCACTGACTCAATCATTATATCTGTACAATTCATGCAGCTCTAGCACGTTACAATTCAGTGACTGTTGCGAAATAACCCGAGGACTATCTCAAATTCCCCAAAATCTCATGAACCGGTTCGCGGCTCCGTGTTTCCAGAAATACCCTCGTGACGCAACAGGGAAACCAGAGCACATCTTTCAACTGCTGTGCTAAATTTTGATATGTGCTATATTATATAACTGGATATCAATGTTAACAGTACAGGCTTATAAGTATATTCTCTAGAAATGTTGTAGCAATACATTTTGACATACTGTTTTGGGAAACCTGGACTTGGCCATTGCACAAAACTGATGTAAAATGGAAGTGGGGAAAGAGTGTGCCATGCAGTGGGTGGTCCAGATCATTTTAGGTCGCCCTCGTCGTCGCCCTGGATGGTCTTCTTGATCCGCAGGAGCATGGTGGTGTGCCACTGGTCCAGGCGTGAGATGGAGTCAAACTCCTTCACCTAGAAGATGGAGAGAAAAACTCTTATCATCATATAGAGGAACTGTGGAAGTGTGAACACTATTATCATTAACTAAAACACTTCTGAAATAAAATATAAATATTAGTTGAAAAACAAAATAAACTAAAATGTGAAAGGCAATAAACTGAAATAAGTTTAGGTTGAAATTATTAACTACCGTAGAAACAATAAATTAAACCTAAATAGCAATATTTAGATAAACTAAGAATATAAAAATAAAAGCTAATTCAAAATATTAATAAAACTAATATGAGATGTCTGTGCCATTAGAGTCACCAAAACGAATTGCAAAAATGACAACCTAGTAGACAGTCCCGTCCCAGACTTATGTCATTGTTTGAAATATTAAGTATTTTAACATGGCAAAAAAAATTTATGAAATGTATTTTTTATGAATAAAATGGTAATAACGTGGAGTCTTACCGCTTCTGTGAAAGCCTCTGCGTTTTGCTCCTCATGGGCCTCTAGAAGTTTCTGGAAGGACAAAAACTCTTATTATTCATTTTTCAAAAAGTGGTGCAAAACTTGGTGTTTACAGCTCATTGATGGAGAATGTTCTTTTCTCGCTTTCTTTATATAATTTATTCCCAATTTGAATAACCGTTTCTTTTTTGAATGTTACTAAGATAACCAATGTGAACTCTTTCTAATACGTAAAAATAATCATAAATGGTTTTCAGGTTGCGTTGCCTGAGTAGACTAAAAGAATATGCCGTTTCTCCACACATAAAAACATTTGTAATGTATTCCGTTAATAAACATCATTATTACAATATCAAGGGCAATATTTGACAATAATAATAGTGCAAGCCTTATAATCTGTACTGAGTTCCTGTTTTTTTATTTTACAATTAGAGGCCAAAAGTGATATCTGGAGGGGATATTTGTTTTTAATGACCCTACAAGTTTGATTAAACCATCAAAATATGAGGGAAATATATATGTTCTTTTCATATTTTAAATATGAGGAAAGACACAATGCTAAACCTGGTCATGGTTGGCGAATGTTGCGTTTCCAAATGCAAATTATAAGCAAAAATGACCAGGCAACTGTCAAGTAACACCATTCCAACCGCGATTCTTACTCACATTTGGCACTTTGAACACTGTCTAACATGCTAATAGTGTCCCGCAGTTAGCGGTGCGATGATGGTGCATGAAATAAATGTATTGGAAAACGCAACATTTCACAGTATATTTAGTAATTCACACCAACCCCAACCATTTGTTTCTCTGATTTACGCAATTCACATGGCTCATACTTTTCAGGTCGGAAAATATGGAAATCCATACATAATTATTATTATTTTTTAATCACATACGTGAAATATTGCACTTTAATGGAAAACTGAATTGAAAGAGTCCTTCAGTGCAAGCAGACTTGATTTTTTTTTTCTGCTTTACCCACTAGTCTAATCCACCCCGATTAAAAATGATAAAATCACAAACCTTCAGAAGTTTGCATTCTCTTGAATCTGAGAAGGCTGGAAACATCTCTTCATACTTTGCAATAGCGAGCTACAACAGAAAAGAAATCATACATATCATCTGTATCAGTTCTCCATATCAATCTGCGCATCCTCAACTGAGAACTGACCTTTGCGTTCAGCTCGTCCACGATGAAGTGACACAAAGCAGCTTTGAAGAAGTATTCTTTGGCGCTGTATTTCAGAAGGGGATTGTCCATGGTGTTGGATCCAACCTGTTCACACACACACACACACACAATGATTTAGCAACTGCTGGCGAGTGACTAAGCAATGTTGGAGATGGACAGACGGCATACCTGCTCATAAATCTCTATTGCTTTGGGGTACTGTTCTAACTGAGCGCTGTATGAAGCCACCTTCAGCAGACACTTGTTTGCAGAGCTGTAAATTAAGCAAATGGACCATATCAAATCTGAAACTAATAAGTGCCTTAATCATAAAACCTCTCTTTAGAAACAAATGGGGGAAAACAAGCCCTTGGTTATCTGCAAGCTTACCTGTTTGATTCCTCTCCTTTGTAATAGTCAGCAGCTTGTTCATAATGTGCAATCGCCTTTGGACAAGCAGACACAGAATCATCTTAAGCGGTGACAGAATACTGTTGTGTTTAACATCAAGCGTTCACATCCACAACAAATAACTGGAGCAGCGCACTCTTAGAAAACAACTTTATTAAAGGATATAAAATCTGCATGCTATTTTTAAACATTTATTATGTATTATTTATTAATAATACTTTACTAAGACTAATAAATGATACATTACAATCATTTATAATCAGTCATCATTGGTTGGTTAATGATTTATTAGTGATAATTGTCAATAATAATATATACATTTTTATTTTAATTATCATTAAAGCAAAATTCTAGGAGTCAACTGGGTTTTTGCTGAACTGTTTATGAACTTGCTAAGAAAACCCCATTTAATGCATGACTTTAATTAATAATAAATAATACATTATAATAATTGTATTATCATCATCATCACCATTAATAATAATAATGGTAGCTTAATGATTTATTATCAAACGCTTTGTTTGCGTATTAAACGTTTGCGGTTTAAGATAAAATGTAAATGTATTAATTTACACTTCAAATCTTCGCGGTGGCAAGAGATCGAACTGGCTAGAATGTATTTTAAGATGAGGTAAACATCAATCAACATTCAGCGTATGAATATCTGTTAAATTAGGAATGTGTTTTATACTAAATTTAGTTTTAAGAATTCAGTGTCCAACAGAATATAGAAAACCATTCTACATTCTCAGTATATGCTATATAAATAAGATGCACCTTTGGGTTACACGAAATGACATGTTTGTACCTTCTCAATGTCCACCAGCTCTGACTCGTACACCTCAGCGATTGTGATATGATGCTTGGCTGCGATGGTGAATCTTCCCTGAGGACAGAACAGAGGAGACGTTATAAAATGAAGATTTCATTCAGTATCCATCAAGCTTTTCTAATCTACATGCTTTGCAGATTATACATATTATAAGCCTCATCTAAGCCCATTTCACACAGAGCGTTGATCCCAGAAAATTGCCATAGAATTGCCTTCTGTGAGAGTGAACGCAAACACGTCCCAGGATTGATCCCGGGATGGGGACCTAGTAACATTGCTGCCTGGGATCAGTCCCGAAACGTGCCCTGTGTGAACTGTGAACAGAAGGCCGGACCAATGGCATAAGGGTTGTCGTAGTGATGCCGCTGAAGCGGAGATCATTCGCCAGCTTAGTGGAACGGTACGCGATGCGCTAGTCTAAATAGCCAACCAGAACCATTTTCCCCGCCAGCAGTCTGAGGACAACAGCACCAGGCCAGCAGTCTCACACCATTGTTAGGGAGGAGCTTATAGCGTCATTAAAGGTGGGTTAAGTGGTTGGGTGGGGTTCGCATTTGCTAAGGTTGAGTGTATAGTTATAGTGAAGGATAAGGTTAGTGGTTAGGTAGGGTTACACTAACGTCACGTCTGACGCTGTTGTCCTCAGAGTGTGGTTCTGCAGATAGATATATCATTTAGAAAAAAAATGCATGAACAAGGTTTCTTGAGAGAGAAATCGCAGATCATAAGCAAACTTAAGACGCTGCGGAGATATTACACATCACATCCTGATCTCACGTGTCTTTACGGGATGTGTGTGAATGCATGCATAGATTCCAGGAAATCACTGGCAGTGTGAATGAACCGAAATCAAATGATCCCGGGACACATTATCAGTGTATTTTCCGGAATCTTTGTGTGAAAGGGGCTCTGCTGACTTTATGAAATTTCTCCTAGATTTTGGAAGGAAGAGGAATGCTTTACGGTCTCATTATTCTGTTCAAATGTTCTGTTTGGGAAGTTTCTCCAGTAATAGTTGGTGGATTGCTGGACAGCTAAAAGGTGGATTGCAGTTTAAAATGCCCCCAGATGAAAACAGAACACAACCTGACTGAATATTATATGAAACTATGATTTTTGACTGCTATAAAAACATCTTACCATGTCTGTGTAAATATCAATGGATGCGTTTAAGCACTTGATAGCCTCTAATCGCAAGCATTAAAGAGAAGGAGGAGGAAGAGTTAGACAGTCAGGCTTATGATCAATGATATGGAAATAAAACAAAATGTATAGAATTCTAAGGGCAATTTTTTTCTACTTGGTGATATATACACACACATATATATATATATATATATATATATATATATATATATATATATATATATATATATATATATATATATATATACACAATGTATAGGCTAATTAGTCAAATGTAATTCATTTGATTAACATTTTAATCAAATGACAGCCCATATTAACATAAACATTCTCTATTACATACATGGCTACACTACTGAATTATTGTATTATAAATATCTGATTTGTTAGTGGTCAGTGGCATTGTTTCTACCGGCAAGGCCCACTAATATTACAGGGATCGTTCACCCAAAAATAAAAATTCTGTCATCATTTACTCATCCTCAAGTTGTTCCAAACCTGTATTCATTTTCTTTCTTGTGCTGAACACAAAATAAGTTGTTTTGAAGAATATTATACGGGTAACCAAACAGTTACTCTTCCCCATTGATTTCCATGGTATACTTTTTTATATATACTTTGGAAGTCATACTACTGTACTGTGAAGTATGGACCAGCAGCTGTTTGGTTACCAGCATCCTTCAAAATATCATCCTTTATGTTGAACAGAAGAAAGATCTTCTTGCAGGTTTAGAACAACTTGAGGGCGAGTAAATGATGACAGAATTCTCATTTTTGGGTGACCTAT
The DNA here is from genome assembly GCF_949152265.1 of Phoxinus phoxinus. Taxonomy (NCBI): domain Eukaryota; kingdom Metazoa; phylum Chordata; class Actinopteri; order Cypriniformes; family Leuciscidae; genus Phoxinus; species Phoxinus phoxinus. Next base: position 5,332,443 of record NC_136891.1, on the reverse strand, counting down.
CCCTTTAAGTGCAATGAGGCCTTCATTCTTACGGCATAAAGAGTCTGAGGACAGTTTTCATTTATTGTCTGAGCTTCACTGTTCTGATGTTCTTTAAACTTCAGTTCCAGCGCTGTTATTGTTAACTAAAATGATTTTTTTTTAAATTCATTAATTAAAATAAATGTTAGATGAGATTTTTTTTTACTTAAAACTGAATTCAATAGAAATATAAAAAACGAATAAAAAAGACAAAAGCACACAGAATTACTAAAAATGTAAATACCGGTACAATTTAAAAATGAAAACTAATATTAAGTATTAACACATACTACAACAGTATATAATATTAAAACAAACAACACTATTCAGTTCACAACCAAACAATTGTTTTATCAAATCAGAATAATTTAGTTAAAAGTACACTATGTATCTCTAGCATTAAAAAACTAAACTGCATGCATTTTGCAGAAGAGCATTGTGTTGGGTGTGCTTCGGCTCGGTGTGACTGTGCGGATGAATATGGTTATCCTGCTGCTCATAAAACATTCACTACTGGGCTTAAGAGATATAACCAGTTTAGATAGAAAGGATTACTCATAACTCATTATTTAAATCTTATTCATTTTGAGCAGAAAAAACATTACATAGTGTACCTTTAATTAATCCATTCAGCAAAAAAATTAAAGGATGAAATGATTCTTGTTTGAGATTTGCTCAAGGTACACTGTGTAGGAATTTCTCCCATCTAGCGGTGAAATTGCTTTTTGTCCCTCTCTGCTATTATAGTTTTTCAAGATGGCGGAACGACATGGAAGCCTCCTTGGACTTACCCGTCCCATGTAAATAAAGATAAGAAATTCTTCGCTTACGAGAAGTCAGATCATTGGCAGAGGTAATTTTACACCAATGAGAACATATTTATGAATAAAGACATTGATTTTAGCTAATAAAATAATTTTAAAAACTACACAATGTACCTTTAAGAACAAATTTAGGATAATTTGATGCATCTCTCAACAGTCATATGCCTCATCCAGTATTTTCCTCTTGAGATGCATCAACAATCATTCATAATAAATCAGCTCTGTGATTGTCATGAAACTGGGAGTTATCATCGGTGTCCTCACCATGTGGATCTGCCTTCTTGAAGGCGTTTCCCGCATCGACGTAGCTGGTGGCCGAATCGTGCTTATTCTGAAGCTGCATGTGAAGTCTGGCCGCCTGACAGAAAGCATTGCCTGCAGCTGGATACAAACACACAAACCTCATCAGTGCAATATGAATATATCATAAACATAATACTTCCTGTAAATTACAAACAAAGCCGTTTCAATATTCAAGATTACACTATAATAACTTGCGTTGATGAGATAATCATTCAGAAATATTAGTTGGTTAATGACCATTTCAAACTATTTGAATGTGTCCTTTTAAGCATTGTATAATTCATTAATGATTGTTAAAGGTGAACGATGTAATTCCTGCACCACTAAAAAGCACATACCACTCCAGTTTTTGGCCATTTTGAACATGTTGGCCGCTCTGGCGTACATCTCACAAGCCTCTTCCACTTTCTGATTTCCCCTGAAAGATGTGAGAAAATTCAGTTATGGCTTTTTGTCCATTTCAATATATTAATGCTCAAATTACAGTGTTTGTCAGAAGACAGAAGACAAATGCTTTATAAATGTTGGTATTTACAAGTACAATTTGGTTGTGTATTGGAGTAGCTTAAGTCAGAGAAAAGTATAGTTGGTAATAAACAGAGAGGCCTAGATAACTTGTGTCCTGGTGGGAATATTCAATTGGGTCAGCTTTTGAAATGCCTCATATAATATTAATCAAACCTATTTGAATTAAATCCATTTCACAACATAGTAGGTCAGAGCTTGTTCACAATAAATAACACTAAATATGTGCTTATATGATCAGGATATCAACAAAACATCAGCTGGTCTTGAGAATATTAAAAACATAGGTTATACGTTTGAATACATTTTTAGTTTTAAATTAAGATTTTAAACTTGATTTAATAAAATATAACTACACTTGAATATGTTATATATCTATGATGTAATATATCTAAATGTAATTAGCAATACATCTTGTATATATTGACTGTAAGCCATTATTAAAATAAATATTGCATAACGTATCATATATATATATTGCAGGTTACTCGAATGCATTAACAAATAATCTTTTGGCCATTGTGGTCGTACCGTGATACTGTGTTTCTTAGTATTATTATAGTGAAATAAAAACAAGCAATTGTATGTAAATACCGCAGCCACTGCGCCACTAATGCGCCAAACACATAACACTTCACTTACCGGGACAGTCATGAACCCACATCAATTATTATTTTTATTATTATTTTATTTATTATTAAGTCATTATGATCACTGCAAATAAATGTAGCTATCCTTTATAATAAACAAGCCTTTTTTCTATCGATTGATGCGCAAAGCGGCCTGTAACAGCTTGGGTCCTTTCACAATAAAATTCATGTATATTTGTAATTTGCATGACATTCATAGTCAGTGTTCACTGGTAAACCTAAAACCAAAGCTTGACAACATGATCATACTGACTATATGCTATTTTAACGGACTAGCAGACTGATCGGATAAATAGGAGAGGAAGCATCTGTTTTAAGCTTACCCAAACATTCCTCCTAAAAAAGAGCCGGAAGACTTCACTTTCTTATCGGCGTCAGCCATAAGCTGAATTGCCTCCTTTTCTTTCCCGGAATTGTCCATTACTTCTGTGGTTAAATGAACAGATAAAACGCTGAAATATATTTTCGCTTATCTGCTAGCTTCTCTCGCGCTCTGTCACTATAGCAGCGGGGATTATACTGTCATTGCGTTTATTAAGCGTGGGCGCACGTCCTCACCCGGGGCATTATGGGATTTCGAGTTCTGCGAGCGCATGGAACGAACTTCCTGTAAAGAGAATCGAGTACAAATAAACTACAACTCCCAAACACACGCATAAACGCGCGTTACGTAATATTGCAATTATCGTACATTTAGTGTTATACCTAACAATTTTAACTAAATATCTGAATTAATTTGTAGTCATTTTAATCAATTTACTTTTTACTTCAATTATATTTGTGGATTAGTATAGTTAGTGTATGTGAGGATAAGCATTGTAGGCTTAATTTAAGTATGGCTTGTAGTAGCCTTATGGGGTTGCACAGCTCAAATTTGCATGTAACGTTATAGAGAACATGCTTCATTGAAGAGTAATAATCAATCAGCAATAAGCTTCTTTACACTGCCACTACAGAATATTATGACGAAAAATATAATGCTCATTCCATACTGAGCACTAGATGGCATTGTAGATCAGCAGACTAGTTCACTACAGGGAAATTGTATAAATGTGATCTGCAATAAAATAATAATAATAATAATAATAATAATAACAAAATTAAAAAAGTTCACTACATGGAGTTGAGGGCTGAAACATTGAAAGAAGCTCGGTTGGCCTATTCAAAATTAACTAATACAATTTCCATCTTTACTAACTTTGATTTTAGTATTTTATTCAACATACAAGACATATTGGGACATAAATATGTGCTGCAATAACAGGAATAACCACACACACGTATGTGAAAATCCAAACTTTTAACAGTAGCCTATACCTGGCATAGTGTGCAAACAGAGAGAAAGAAACAGGCTGAGGCAGAACTTTATAGAAGCTCTATCAAAACTCAAATAATGTACAAAATACAACAAAAGCATCACATGCACCTTTCCTCTGTTTATACAATTAAGTCAGGAAAGGGCGGTTAGTTTCCCTTCTTCTGAACTCTTGTTTAAAGCAAATGACAGTAAGGCATTGCAAAGTGACCGAATAATGTCGGCCGCTCACTATTGTTTGAAACAGCCTTTGGAGTTGATAGGAGCAGCTTTGCTGGTGATTTTTCTTTGCTGCTTATATATGAATAAGAAAGGAGAACCAATGTGCTCACCTGCACAATGTTATATGAATGCACGGCCACAGAATGACATGACACATCAAAGGCCTCACCTGTGCAGGATAGAAGAATATTTTTTGGCTTTTAGTATGAATATGTTAGTCTTACTGTTATCTTATCTGTAAGCTAGTGTGCACCAAAACAATGACAAAATTCGCATTTAGAATTTTTCAAAACTTGCAGTCTCTCACTCCCGCCAATATGGATCAATGATTTTGTTATTTTAAGTAATTAACTATGATTATTTAAGCCATTGCGTATGAATGCATGCTGAGACAAGACCACATTGACTCTCAGCAGCAAATAGGCCTACATCACAGCTGTACAGAGGCACATTCATTCAAATATCAGTTACAAAGAAGAGTTTGTGTGAATTACACAGCTGAGAGCTGAATAAATATATCATATTTTCTTCTACTGAAACCATCAGTGTTTCATTTATGAATTAATCTATTTATTTATGATATTTTTTGCCATTGTGGCCTGGTCTTTGAAAATTAAATAATTATTTTATTTATAATATTTAATGCAAAATTATTATTTTTATATACTTCTAAATCCAACTGACAAGACACCATAGCAGGGAGATATTTGCATACTAAATTATGATTGGTCTTTATTAAATATTCACATCATGCATTTGTTGTTGGTTTTGTTGTCTTGAAGAATAATAATTTATCAAAGCAAAGTCCCCTTTCCCTGTATAGTGCACCATAACAAGTGTCAGCCATTTTAGCCTAAAGTTGTGGTGTACAATTTTTATTCCTATCCTCCATAGTGCACTACTTTCTACCGATAATGCATAATCTTATCTTTAGTATACAGCGAACTAACGTTTTACATTATTGGTGATATTGGGATCGTCCTGAACAAAAGAAACAGATTGCATTCATATTAAATATATTTATTCTGGCTCTCAGAGCATTGTTCTGGTCACGCTGGCATGGTGACATCCACTACAATGAGTGTGGATTCATACAGCAAGTTGCCGGAGTCCAGTGTGGAATTGAACAGCAGACATGCATGATCTCCCTGCCCTGCTGTAGAGAGGAAGCAATATGAATGCATGCTGAGACCACACTGACATACATCAGACAGCTTTACAGAGGCACATTCATTACAATATATACTGAGTTACAATGCAGAGTTCGTGTGAATTGCACAGCTGAATAAAAACATTACATTTTGTTCTGCTGAAAAAACCATCAGCGTTTCATTTATGAATGAATCCGTGGATGGATAGTAGTGATAAAAAATAATAATATACATGTTCATGAGTTTAATTTTGAAGACAATGGCCCTCAGAATGAGTTTTTTTTAAGAGAGACAGGCCTTTAGCAAATAGTAAATATTGTTTAATAATAGCTATTAAATAAAATAGGTATTTATAGCTTTTCATGATTTTGAATTCTGCGTATTTGTGGTTCATGAAATTCTAATACTAAATTGCATAAATGTTCAATACTCATTCCGCAGACAGAGAAATCAATAAATACTCGAAGAGAAAAAAAAATCAGAAAGCATCCCCAAGATTCTCTTATATAACAAAATATTAAGAATGATAAAACAAATATTTGCATTAAGGCAAAATACACATTCTATACACCATATTTTGCACCCAAATATACAGAAAACTGGCTAAATACAGCAAGCTTAGTGGAAGCTAGCATTGTCCTTAATATCATCCCTTTGACATGATTATACTCCGAATCATCTCAGACTTAAGTGAACTTTGGCTTAATGACGGAGTGTATTTGTGCGTTATTTCTGGTGCATTGTGGGAAGATTACAGACTTCGAGTGAAGGCAGACTGGGTGTGTGGCTCTCAAGAGGAACTGAGTCCGGAGTCCGACTCGCCGTTGTTCTCCTGGGATTTCCCTGCGCACGGAATGGAGGAGCAGGGAATACTGTAGGAGGAGCAGGCACACGTTTGGATGACGTCCTTGAGAGCAACCTGTTCCTCTACATTGAAAATGTTTGACTGCTCGAGCTTGTTTTCACAGATTCTGTAATTAAAAAGAAAGACCAAATCATAATTTCATCTTTAGGTCAATCTGAGGGAGAGGAGTGTCATCAAACAAGGAAAGAGCTAGAAGGAAGTTTCATTAAAGGATTAGTACACCCAAAAAATTTAATAATCCCATAATTTGCTCCCCCTCAAGTCATCCTTTGTGTATATGACTTTCTTCTTTCAGCCAAACACAGAACTATATGAAATAATATCCTGGCTCTTCCCAGCTTTATAATGAGAGTGAATAGAGCTTGAGATTTTGAAGCCCGAAAAAGTGCATCCATCCCTCATAAAAGTGCTCCACACGGCTCCAGGGGATTAATAAAGGCCTTTATATTTAATAAAGGTCATTATAAAGCTGGGAAGAGCCAGGATATTTTTTAATGTGTTCGGCTGAAAGAAGAAAGTCGTATACACCTAGGATGGCTTGAGGGTGAGTGAATTAAGGAATTATTTTCATTTTTGGGCGAACTCGCACTTAAAAAAAGATTGAGGTAAAGCGGAGGGGATCATACAAAGGTTGTGACAAACAGCAAAAAAAAAAATATGATAAGCATGTCCACATGTTTGCCACAATCATCACAACACCATGCCTTTAGTTTCTGCTGAAGACCTTAGAGTAGACCGAATATTTAAGTAGACACAAATTAAAACGAAGATGTGAGTGTCACAAGTACAGTCTGTGAAGTAGAATATTACAAATGTCTTTCAAAACAATTCTGTGGACAAAAAAACCTTCAGAAAACATGGACAATTATGATCTAGGACAGTGAATATAAAATTCCAGTCAACTTAACAAAATTTAATTGATTCAGGCCAAATGGATATTTATATTTTCCTACTTGTGTGAAACACGTTCACATTTCATAGTCCAAAAACAAGACAGTCATTAAATGTTCCATCACCAACGTAAGAAACTTGGACAACATGATATCATTTAGGTGATTTTCATGGAAACTGGGACAACTTCTATACTTTATAAGTGAGAGGCATATATGCATATATATATTTATATGTTTTCTACCATCATGATGTCAGATGATATACAGTGCTGGTCACAATTATTTGCCCCAATGGTAAATATGATCAAAGATGGCTGTAAAAAATGAATCTGCATTGTTTATCCTTTTGATATTTTATTCAAAAACAAACATCAAAATTAAACCAAAAATGGGTCACTGAGCACAAAACCAAGCATCTGCCATGGCCATCCCAGTCCCCAGACCTGAACCCTATAGAAAATGAGTGGGCTGAACTGAAGAGAACATGGATCTGAAGGATCTGGAGAGATTCTGTATGGAGGAATGATCTCTGATCTCTTGTCAGGTGTTCTCAAAACTCATCATTACAGGAGAAAAAAGAGGTTGCAAAAAGTATTTAATAAAAGGGGGCAAATAATTGTTTCCCAACGTGTTTAGGAGAAAAACATCTATTTCATAATGTGATTTTCCCCCCACTTTCAATTATTTTATTTTAAATAAAATATCAAAAGGATAAACAATGCAGATTTATTTTTTACAGCCATCTTTGATCATATTTACCAAGGGGGCAAATAATTCTGACCAGCACTGTATGCGTGTTTAAGAGCATTATGCCCATTTCCACTGTCTCTTGGAAGACTTTTCTACCATGTCTTAATCAAGATACTCAGTCAAGCTTGTTTGAGAGCAAAAGCCATCCATCTATTCATTCATACATTCCATTCTCTCTTCAATGATTAAGTCATTGAGGTCCACAGAGGGGATTCATGCACTGTGGCTAGTACTGCAAAAAATCAAACAAATCAAACAAATGCACATCTGCACTGTAATTTGTGTCATATGGGTTCTGGGAAGAAAACTAGGTCACCCATATAAAGAGGAAGTCTCAAATGCTCAGAATGATATATATAACAGGCAGCTGAACCTTAACCCAGTGCTGAAGAATTTGAATAAAAGCCACTCAAAAATCATTACTCTGCAGTTTTACTGCTTCTCATCATTGCTGTAAAACACTACGGTTTCTCTCGGTGCTAGTCTGTGAGCATGATCTGTCAGGCAGCAGCCAATTGCCAATAAAAAACAAACACAACCGGAAAACAGAAGACATTACTGGTATCAGAGGAAGTTGAAGCATTGCGATTTGGCACCAAGCATTCATGTATTCTGAAAAAAGAGGCAAATGACCATAAAATGATGCGAAAAATATTCAAAAAGGGAAAGGAAAGATATGGAAAGAGTCAATACTGCATGTAAATATCTGGTTATAGATCAGCTTATAAATCATACTAAATTATGTGTTTTGAAAATGTAAAAATGCAGAACGTTTTGTGAGATGGTAGGTTTAGGTTTAGGGTTAGTGTAGGGGGATAGCATATACAGTTTGTACAGTATAAAAATCATAATGTCTATGGGAAGTCCCCATAAAACATGGAAACCAGTGTGTGTGTGTATGTGTGTATAAATATATATTTTATATATAGTAAAATTATTAGTAATTAGTCAAATTAATTAACACTAAATAAATGACAAACTAAACCTAAAGAAAATTATACAGGTTTGGAATGAACAGAGGGAAGTACACGAAGAGAGATTATGATTTTGATTTTGATTATTGGGTGAACTATTTCTTTTAAAAAAAGAAAGAAAAGGATTCAGTGTCTCTGAGCAGCTCTTTAGGGGTTTTACTGCAGTGGAGAAGGAACAAAAATACAGAACAAATGTCAGCAGAACTGTCAGAAACTGAAAAACAAAACAAAAAAACAGCAAGCACAGCATGTTATGTAAAACCTCAACATCTGTAATTGTTTGGTGGAAGTGTGTCCTGTAAAACCTAGCTGTTTTTGAAGAAAACCTTTTAAAACTACATTTTTAATTGTGTGTGTGTGTGTGTTATATATATATCATAGTATATAGATAATATATCATCATTGATTAGTTTAACCTTTACCCAGAATAAAACACAGTTGAACTATCAGGCAACAGCCATAAACCACTGTCATTTCCACAGAAATTCACATACCGGCTGACATGGGCATTAATGGTGTTGAAAGAGTAAACATGGACTCCAATTTACTATGACAACATCACCTCTTGTTGACTGATGCATTATGCATCTGGTTTATGATTACTCTTTCAACATTGTCTCCACATTGTAGTATTTTATTAGTTTCCCTATACACGGCAAGATTCCATTTACAAACCATTTGCCGGTCCATACCTAACCAGATGTGACAAAATCAGTCAAAAAAACACAGCCAATCAGAATATTCTTTCTGCAAGTGCACTCCATGTGCAATGACATGGATAAGAACAAAATAAAATTCATCAATATTACACCATATAATCACAAATATTACAGCTAGTTAGGACAAAAACTCTGATTTACCGCTTGCTGCAGCACGTCTGGTTAGCTCATAGTGCTGTAAATGTTAGTTTATGTTTCCGGCACTAAAAATTTAATTTTCCACCTTTACGGCCGTTTCACACCGCAAGCTTGAGCTTGAGCTTCAGCGTAACTACATCGTCACTGCAGCTGCACAAGAGTATTCACACGGGAAGCATTTGTACAGCCTCACAGCAGCGGCTCCGAGGCTACATATAACTTAAGTGAGCATTTCTTTACAAAGACAACTAGACTATACATTTGTTTTTAGAAGTTGGTCATTTATAAACTTGATGGTCTTGAAAGTTTGTTTCAGTCATACTTCGATATGTTTACATGACAGCAAACTCTGCGGATTAAAAAAAAAACTGCACACTTGGGTTTGATGTGGGTAGTTCTAGCCTATATACCTGTGTATTACATAAACGAAAAGATAGTTTATATAACATATTTTCTGGCTAGTATACTAGTTTTTTATATACACCATACTTTCACCCAAACTGAATAATTAAAAACAAGTTAAAACGGAATAAATCTTCTATAAATATTTTTGAGTCTTCATTTTCTTTTCTGACATAGCCTACTCACGTTCTTGTTAAAACACACTAGACATGCTTACTCTGTGAATTTTGGGCACTTTTTGTGTGAATTCATACTTACTTTATCGATCAAAAGTGTGCTTTCACTTTAATTGAGCTTGAGTAGCGCAGCAAAAATAGACTCGGCACCGAAACCCCCACTTCACTGCCGCTCATGCGATGCTCCTGCTCCCGGTGTGAATGCACTCATTGGTTAACATGCACACCGAAAAAAATACGCGCTGCTCACGCTTGCGGTGTGAAACAGCCATTAGAATTAAACAGGCTGCTATTGCTACTGTAACTTTATGACTTTTATCTGTAAATCACCTCTGAGACTATCTGATTTTCTTTTCACATGTGAATGAGTAACAATACAGTATGTAATCAATATGACATGCCACATATTTGGACCGGAGAGGGAAAAATGTTAGTGCAAGAAACCATAGTTCATCAATATGCTCAGCCCTGCTGTTTGATTACCATGTAAGGAACCAAAGACAAACCATAGCCCACCTGTCATATATGAGGCCATCAATTCCCTGGTCCCTCAACTTCATCCTGTTCTCATGGTCATTGTTATAGTCGCCCCAGCAGAAGACCACTAGTCCTTTGGACTGAGCCTCTCTGATGAACTCCATGTTCCTCAAGAGCTCATCAGCGTGAGCGCTGATTCCCTGTGAGCACATACAAAAGCTATTTCAGCAAGTTGTTTAGTCTTTGTGATGAAATTTGACATGGTACCAATTTAAAGAAAACAAAATGAGAAAAACAAAACTGCCACATTTCTCTTGCAGTTTAAAGAAAACTCACAGAAGCGGAAAAACATGATGATTAGATCTCTTTCACTTCAAAGTGTGATACCCTGCCAAACTGGTCATCTCACCATGCTATTTCATAACTATGTTCTGAAGTATCAACAGCTGTGCTATTGCACCATCTGGATGTGTGCATTCTCTCACCAGTATGTTCTCACTCTGGGCAAAGCTCATGGCGATCTTAGTGCTCTGACAGCGGATGTCCATGAGTTCAGGGTAGAGGTCCGTCACTCCTTGGGTCAGAAAAAGGATGGGGTATTTGTTCTGCTTTTTCCTCACCCTGATGAAGAGAACAGAAATTATTGCAACTTAATAAATGTCCCTGAACTTATAGTGCACATACATTTTAAACAAGAAATACATTGTTGGTTTATTTTGTGTTTAAATTGGCTGCCCTACAGTCTTAAAAATAAAGTTTCTTTATTGGTTTCTATAAGTTTATATATGGTTCCATAACATCCATGGAACCTTAATTGCACAATTGAGTATTAAAAATGGTAACACTTTACAATAAAGTTTAATTTGTTATTATTAGACAACTACATGAACTAACAATGAAAAATACTTCTAATCTTAGTTCATGTTAATCTCAGCATTAACTAAAACAAATTTAAGATCAACCATGGTATCTGGTAACATTCGTTAATGCAGTGTGAACTAACATGATTATTAATTTTTTTATTAACTAACATTAAAAAGGTTAATAAATGCTGTAAAATATATTTCTCCTTGTTAGTTTATATTTATCAATGCATTAACTAATGTTAACAAATGAGAGTGTAAATGTTTACGTAAAAATATATATACATTTTCCTAATCAGTGAATCATCATCAAAATATGCACTTATGTATGAATATGAACTTACATTGTGCAAACATCAGGATCAAAACATGAGAAGACTATCCTCCTTTTGCCGGCGTTCTGCAGCACGCATGTAAGAATGATGTCCAAGAACTGATTCATGTTGAAGTAGGTGGAGAGTTTTGCATCCCAGGAGCCATCCTGTTTGGGGGAACAGATATGATGAGGGTGTTTTCTTTCTCCGTTAACAAAGAGATCAAACCATCACACATCGCTTGAGGCAACAAACCTTAAACTGGCAGATCCACTTCAGCTCAATGTTGAATCCCACATGTTCTGGAACAGAATGGAATATCTGGAACATGATGTCAAATGAGAAGAGAAGTTAACCAAGCAGTGGGCGATATAAACAAACATTCATCACAATGTTCTAAAAACTTTTGGTCAGTAGTAAAAAAATGTGCACACTTTTTTTATATACATATTTTTTTTCCTTTTTTTATTACTGACCATCATTTGCAATAAAAACACACATTCACATGACAAGAAAAGATCAAGCGGTCACACCTGTGAAAGGGAAGGGAAAGGCTGGTGCTCATATATATACTCCTCTTCATCTTGCAAGTCTAGACAAAACAACACCACAAATGCAATCATTTTTATCTATTCATAAATATTTTTTTTAGCTCAATACTGCTAAACAGAGCTATAAAGCTATTAACATTAAAAATAAAACACTGATTTACAGCAAACTAAGTATTTGAACTTTTTTCTTAAAGTACAATACTGTTAATGAACTATCCTATGTATTGCAAATGATGCAATAAATCAGCCAGTTTCTTTTTTTTTTTTTTTTTTCTTATCAGAAAACACTTCTCCTTTGGGCTACCACATCCTATATGAACTAATGATAAGTGAAATAGGGATAAAACATCATTTAACAATCTTAGAGTTCATGATAGATCTGTCTTGAAAGATTTATGTTATCGCTAAAAGTCTGTCACTATGGAGATTTTGAATTTGATTTTTACTTCTGGTACCTGACTGTTATATAATGATCAGTTATCGTTAAATATGATAACTGATCATATTGCACTTTTGTGACATGAATTAATGGGGCAATTGTACCTTTGTCGTCATGAACTTCCATGGCAGTTGCATGGGCCACCTGAAAAAGACAAACACATTCCTACTCATCAATATCAGTATGGAGATAATTGCATTTCATTGTTCAAACAAGGTAAAATTATCTGAAATAAGTCTTACTTTTAAAAGCTGAAGTTGATCAAACGTAAGATCCTTGACGGGAACTTCGAACAACACCAATGAATTCTTATCATTTTTCTATAAAAAGGACACAAAAAATAGGAAGTCTTCAGTCAGAGTGAAATCAAAAGCTGTACTGAAGGACACAATGGGAGTCGTACAAATTATATAAGTCATTTCTCCAAGCACCAAATGTGAGTCAAATGCCATTGTTACCTTTTTAGTGGCAATACAGCAGGTGAGGTCGTGGTACACGATAGGAACTAAATCTTTAGACAGATGAACATCAAACTCTACATAAGCTGCTCCCTGTGATGAAAACAAAACAGATATGCTTTAGCCTTTCATAATATTTAACAAAACGTAATGCATTTTGGTACAGTTGCAGTCTTTATTTACACTCACGTGGTCGGCTGCACTTAGAAATGAGACAATTGTGTTTTCTCTGATCTTGTGATGCCTGAAATACAAGAGCAACATATTTCTCTCTGTTAAACATGTACTTTTTCATGGTTTGTTTATGCAGCAAAGTCAGGTGTGCTTATTGTGGTTTCCTGACAGCCTCGTGGGCCTACCCATAAGGACAAACACTAAATCCAAGTCTACAGGCTCAGGACAACACACTCTTGTAGCACAACAACTACTTTTGCTACTCACTTGGCAGCATGTGTGCTCCCTGCACCTCTGTGTCCAACATCCAAAGCGCTCCTTTTCTTCCAGTATTTGGCAAAAGACTGGCTCATGTCACACTGAAGGCCTGGGATAGGACGCGTCACCAGGTAATCCACTGACATTGCATCAAGAACAACAAAAGCATTTACTTTACTTAATGTGTTCACTTCAGTAAAGTCAATACTTAATGGTTAAACTTTAGCACATCAATAAATGACTGGCATATAATCACATTATCTAGCTACTAAGCAACAATTCAAGCAGGGCGGATCTTGCCAACATGACTATATTTACTGACTGTGAAATATTTACAGAGGGAAATGTTGTGTGCAAGCAGCGAAAGAACATGGGCAACAGGAATGTACATTAGTTTTATGGTGTAAAACAAATGAGACCAGACAAAATTACAGATTATACCTCTGACTTTTCCAATAGTCTGTCTGCCGTTTCGGCTCATGATGGGCAGGGTAACCACACCCAAATCTTTGCCACTCTCCACAAAAGAGGACGACAAGAGGCATGAGGTGCCCACGTAGCCTGGATGGGAATCGCCCTGAACCACAGCCTCACTCAAGTCCTCCTAAACCACAAAGACAGGACAGAATAATCATGATTCACTAAGGAGGATCAATGCAGAATTTATGTCAATCAATTAAAAAAGCGTAAAAATTCTTTTTGATATAGTTGTGGTCATAATCTTTATATGAAGCAACACCAAAGATTGTTCACGCACCTCAAAGAACTCAAAAGTGAGCTCTAGGTTGTCGGGGTCCATGGTGTGAATGCTGTATTCGGTCCACTTGGAGGGTACCAGGGAGTATCCACATTCTGGCTGGGAATGACGAGACTTACATTCGACATCACTGATCATACTGGTCTCCAGTGTGGTGATCATCTCATGCCATGTTGAAGGGCTTTCGTCTTCTTCTTCCTCAATACCTTCCAGCATCAGCTTCAATCTAAAACAGCCATTAATTGGGTAAATTAATATTTTAGCAAGTTCTCGAACAGTGAAATCATGCATCAAAACAGTATAATGTGTCATGTGTAATGTGTAAAGTCAAAAAGATAAAAAATTTATGTTTAGTACTTGTTCTAGAAGAAAGTATACTGTTTGAATTGTGGAAAAAAAGCTCAACTACATGCCTGCAATATTGGCCATCACTACATTAGTTATCTGATATAAAAATAAATCTATTTGACTATAGTTAATTGTTTCTCATGCGATTCTAACAGACTTTATAAGTTTAAAAAAAGCTATGCGAAAACGGTTCAGACTGAACGGATTTCCAGAAATTAGATTTGAGTAGGATTTCAAACAACATATGAATGTGTGATTTATAAAAAAAAATTGCCGATCACACATGCTAAATAGATATTCGAATCCAATCGGATATGCACAAAAATTGGATTTGGACTGACAGTCTGAAAAAGGCTTAAAATGTTCCTATACTAATTTGTAGGGTTAAATATGTGTTCTGTCTTCTGTGAAGGATGTTACCTGAAGCGTGACTTCTTAAATTTATTCTTAGTAATAGATACTGGAGGTTTCACGGAGTAATGAAGCCTGAGACGAATTTCTGTCTGGCATGTCAACCAGCCAGAGTCCACACACTCAACACCATCTGCACAAGAAACAAATTTTATTTGCATGTCAAAACAAGATATCAAAATTTGGTTTGAATTTGAGGTGGGTGCATTCAAACTTGTGTTTAAGTCATTTCAATAGTCAAACTTACTATGGACTCCAAAGTGTCCATCGTCAATCACGAGCTCTGGTTCTGCAAGACAAGAACAAAACGTATTATCGAACGTCAAACACTCATGCTACAAAAGATAGTCACCAGTACAGAGCAAACAGACACCAACACACTTTCTAGTGCCAACATAAGACATTCATTTCCTGGTTTAATTCTTAAACAATCAAAATGTAAAGATAAAATAAGTCTTTAGTTTGCTCTGTACTGAATGGAGCTCTACACACTTGTAGCCTATATTCTATACAAGCAAAACTGGGCATGTTAGAATTTAAGAAGAACACAAGAGATTATTAACTGCTTAAATGTATCTTAATGAAATAAAATAAAAAGTTAAATAATAATAAAAAGTGCATAATTTAACATAAGTATTACTATGCATGCATTTTCGTGGCAACACAAGCACAAAGAAATTCTGACATCTGGACCAAACAGTTACATGATTAAAATTATAGATCCTGCCTAACAAAAACTAAAAAACTAAAATAAAAAGAGTATAGATGCCCTTAAAATGTATTGTTTTGAATAGTTTGTTAAATGCATGCGTGTTGTGCACACAAATAAAAGGAACGCTAAATGTGTGTGTGTGTGTGTGTCTGAAAATATAAAGTGGCTAGATTAGGTGCACGCAACAACAAAAAAATAAAAATAAATAAATAAATAAAAAAAGCATTGCTAGTAACCCCAGGAATGCGCCAGCGGAAACAGCTTTGCTCTGTTTGTATAAGACGGGTAATAGCACACTAGATATTATGGTTGCTAATAATTGATCCATTAGGTTCCCTTAAGTGGCTTTTATTGACATTACATCTGTCCATGAAAATAACACTGAAATCAAAAAAAAAAAAGCATTATTTTCTTTAGAACATGCAACGTGCATGATTCATGCACAACAAGACCACCCAGCAAGAAATTGTGCGTTTAAAGACATCTAATAGCCGTCCAAACACAGCCCTGACATCAAGGCTAAAACAAGGCAAAATTTGGGCTGTCAGTGAAAATTTACCAGACGTCTAACTATAGCCCAAAAATAGAC
Source organism: Phoxinus phoxinus (assembly GCF_949152265.1). Taxonomy (NCBI): domain Eukaryota; kingdom Metazoa; phylum Chordata; class Actinopteri; order Cypriniformes; family Leuciscidae; genus Phoxinus; species Phoxinus phoxinus. Next base: position 5,316,164 of record NC_136891.1, on the reverse strand, counting down.
TTGTCATCGCTTAGATATCATGTTAAAGAAATGAAACCAAACACCTTGTAATCACTTTTGACTTTAAGTTATTCAGTAAAAACGACATGTAACCAAATTCAAGATTATTTTGGCTAGAAGTGGGTTACTCCTAGCTGGACTATATCGGGTCTATAGTTAACCTAGACGGTGAAATGACGGCTATTGCTTGCTGGGCAGGGTATTAGAGAGTTATTTACTTTCTAAACAAATGTCACTGGTTTTATTGTGCATGATTCATTGTCTAAAGAAAATAATGCAGGCAGGGAAAAATTATTTTAACTAACAATCAGACCACTTTAAGTTCCAGTAATGTTCTGAGAGATACAAGTCCCAAATCACATTACTTCCCACTAGATTCATTCACTTGGAAATACATCATATTACAAATGTGAAATGTGTTAGGAATTTTTCTTGTGGTCTTTAAAAAGTTGAAGTCAACATGTATTGATAATGTATAATAAACTGATCTGAATGTGGTAAGCAGGAAGGATGGAGTCTAGGGGTTCATTAGAAATGTGCACTATTCTGGGATCAGATACCTGAGGGACTCAATGAGCGTGGCATCTGATGGGTCTCCCATCTATTGACTATGACTTGACATGGACCACCATCGTTCTGTAATTCCAAACGGGGGTTAAGATTATGGACAGATTTTGGAAAAACAAAGCCCACTTTGGCCATTCAAACCAAAGTTTCACTCCTGAAAAAAGAACATGAGGCATATTCACCACTTTCTTGGCAGCCAGCCAGTTGGTTGACATCTGAAAAGTGGACCAATTAGTCAGAAAACACAAACTAAGGCATTTTTCAGTGTTTAACTAGAGATCTCCAGGTTATTTATGCTTTGAAAATCCCTGTACTAATCATTTAGCTTAAAATGCTATTTAATAAGATTAGTTTTCCTCTAATAGTTTGCTGATACGCTTAACTATGAGAAAATGGTTCTAAATTCTTAAATCTTGTTCTTGTTAATTCTGCTTCTAAATTTTAAAAGAATATTTCTGGTTGTGAGATAGTGTATGTGTAAATATTATGTATGAGAGACACAGCATGTTAGGAGGAGCTCGCAGGAAACCTGAAACCACTGTTCCATAAACTTAATTCTCCAGGAAAAAAACAAAACCTAAACTACCAAGAACTGAGTCAAGGTCAGCTAAAAGAGATTAACAGCTGTGATGAGAAAACCCTGGAAACCCCACACACACACACACACACACACACAGACAGACAGAAGAATTTCAAACTCTTCAATGTAAACTCTTAAAGTACCCTAGAATGAATTATGAATAAAAGAAAGCCCTCATTCCACATGCGTAATAACTCTCTAAAGAGAATCTGCAGTCAGACATCCATAATAAAACAGTTGGATATAATAATCATTAACATCACAAAAGTTTAAAAAACATCAGTAGATACTGCATAGATTATGATGAGTCTTTAAGAAAGATAAAAAAAAGATCTATAAATCTATAAATACATAAAGCTGACTTCTTTAAAGGTGTTTACTTTGTTTTTGTTTACGTTCTTTAAAGGTGTTTAAAGTGGTTTGTTTACTAGGAAAAGAAGATCTCACCTTAGATTCAAAAAAGAATCCCTTGAAATAGCGATATTTGGTTTCATGCCCTCTAGGAACCTGAATGGTAGTTCTCCACAGGGTGCTGGGGTGAGACGAGACAAGCAAGCAAAGCACAGAAGATAAATATGTGTGTCAAGGGTAACTGTGATTGTGTTAAAAGGAAAACATAAGATGGCATGTACCCATCCTCATCCGCTGGCTGTAGGGTCACGGCTTTTTGATGAGACCAGCTTCCCAGGGTTTCACAACTGCCAACCACTGCTATCACCTCACCTGATACAGAAGAAAAGACAAAATACTTTATTATTTCTCTCCTGTGTGGTAAGCGAAGGAATGTGTCTCCAGGCGATATAATGCAGAAATATTGCAACACTATCATTTAAAGGTAGGGTAGGTAATTTTCAGAGAGGCTTGCACCCTCCCTTCAGGGCGTCTACAAAGCCGTCACTCCTTCAAAACACATGAACGAGTACAGCAGGGAGAAAACAAGAGAGTGTCACGAGAGCCGGCGTTAAAGGGTTAGATCAGGATTTTAGACATGAATCTCTATAGCTTCCCCATAAGCAGTGTGGTGCATTGACCATGACTTACCCCCGACAGCGTCCTGTGAGCCAGGCTCCGGTCCAGTTTTGGTCAAGATGAAATTAGTCCGGCAAGTTTGCTGGGGTCACGGCAATAAAGCTTTTTTCTTCTCAAATCAATATGTGTTCAAAAGAGTGATATATTTAAAGCACAAAACCGCTGTCTATGGAGAGGTCAGACCTCGTAATGGCTTAGCACTATTTTCTTCCCCGTCATATCACTGCGCGCTGCCGCTACCTACAGCCAGCTGCGAGCCGCGCACGTGTAACTTTGTTTACAACTCGTAACGAGAAAGATAAAATGTCAGACTACAGCAGCGACGATGACAACATTGACTTCGACACACAGCCAAAAGGTTATCTTTACGAACCTGAATACACAGATGACAAGTTACGCCAGATGGAGTTAGAATATGGAGTTAGTGATATGTGTGAGGAGAAAGCGCCACATCTTTGTTTGTACAGTCCGGATAGTCACAAGTCCGCACCATTTTGTACAAAGCTTGTACAAACTGATCGCTCTTGGTGAGTAGCTATGTTAGCTCGTTCGTGTAGCTGTTCTGAGCACGTAAACACTGCTGTAAACACTGCCGAACAACTGAAAAAGTGGTGTGCGCCTGCGCAGCTCGCAGCTGGCTGTAGGTAGCGGCAGCGCGCAGTGACATGACGGGGAAGAAAATAGTGCTAAGCCATTACGAGGTCTGACCTCTCCATAGACAGCGGTTTTGTGCTTTAAATATATCACTCTTTTGAACACATATTGATTTGAGAAGAAAAAAGCTTTATTGCCGTGACCCCAGCAAACTTGCCGGACTAATTTCATCTTGACCAAAACTGGACCGGAGCTCGGCTCACAGGACGCTGTCGGGGGTAAGTCATGGTCAATGCACCACACTGCTTATGGGGAAGCTATAGAGATTCATGTCTAAAATCCTGATCTAACCCTTTAAACTACCTCATGTCACAAAGAACATAACATTACAATAATAATGAACATAAGCTCTGACCTGCACCACCTGACTGCTGCAGATTCTTTTCAGCACCGATAGTGTTGCCATTATATCAGTTACATATGATGTAACTGATATAACGTCACAGGTTTCCAACTCTACCAAATTACGCTAGTTATGGCGTGAACGCAGCATTAACTTGTTCTGGTTCAGGAGGAACTGTAAAAGGCAGCTGATGTTTGTTTGTGGTGCTCTGTGACTGATTTCTGTCTATCTCTTTATAGCTTGAAAGGCGCTGATGACGCGTGTTGTCTGTGTGAGCAGGTGTGCGGAGGTATGAAAATACATATCTTGACAGGCATGTAGGACTGAATGCAATTGCCCCTTCACAGGGAGTTTGATTGACAGGCGATCTGACCAATCATCATCGCCATTTTTGTCAGACAAAGTAGTCTTTCTGAGGTTAAAACAACATTCCTTCATGTTTATTTGATGCTATAAATTAACTAGAAGGAAGAGATGATCGGTTCATGCGCAGCTTTAACTGAGGCTCTAGCGATCTGTCAAACACATTAAAGAGCCACAAAACTGTATTTATTGTTTAAATTTCTTTAAAAAATTACCAAATTTGAAAGTTGAGACTGTTTCATATCATAGGTAACCTGATCTGTCCTGTCTGTCAGCGTGTTGTCAGTCTCCTCTCTGCTCCGCGATGTATTTTTCACTGCGTGAGAACATGGTGGGGCGTGAGAGCGGCGTGGCATGTTGGACATAGCAACAGTACCGGTAACTAAAGGGGGCGGGTCTTTGCGAACGGTCAATTGGATGAACATTTTATGGTCCTACGCCTTCCACAGACGATAGATAAGAAGAGAAGAGACTTTTAACCAGCATTAAAAATTATATTTCTGGAACAAATCGCCTACCCTGCCTTTAAGTATCATATGTCAACACTTGCAAAATTTCACAACAAAGACAATAAATAGGCTAAATACAAATACATGTGGACGTGGTCAATATTAACTTAATTACACTTTTTAACAAAAGATTTCTGTATTACTATTATACCAAATTATTACATTATCCACTAATGTAAATGTAGTAAAAAGATTACTAATCCATCTCAAAGTTAATAATGACTGAAGAGTGAAGACCAAGCATGTTTATGAACTAAACATTACTTTATTATTCTCACATATAATTGCATTTTAATTGGTAATGCTTTATAAATACTTTATAATAAAATTGGATTTAAAAAAAAAACACAGGCAGCTTGTTGTACTTCTCATTTGCAAGTCATTTTGGATAAATGAAAATGAATACACAGTAAATGTAAAATATTATACATTTCATTATTACCATTGACACATTATTACATGATTTAAACACTGTAAAACTGGTTGAATTAAAATCTTAAGTAAGAGATTATGTATGTACAAATGGTCTAAGTACAATGGACTAGGGATAGGATGTCTTCCTTTGTGGAAATGCTTGTCATCACGTTCAAATTCAAAGATCTATGATTAAAGTATCATGTTGTAACTTATGTCTGGCTTTAATCTAAATTATCTAAAAATTATTCAAACAGCAAAACAAAACATTAGCTTTAGACGGGGTATTAGACTCGTGTTCAGCAACTGAACAAACTCCAAACGATTCCAAAGTCAAACGTACAGAATTTTAATTAGACCACATTGATTGTTTTTATTTATAATTTTTTTAGAGATTACAGTGTGGCTTTAACTTGATCATATCATGTAAGTGGCCAAAAGGAAACCTTATTCCACAGTTTAACTTTTGATTGTCAATATAATTGTTACACGTAGTTACTATAGTAATTACTATAAATTGTGCATAACTACATGCAAATAACCCTAAACCAATCCAAATCCCTAAGCCTACATGTTGTTAATTATTATTACTCAGTATTTAAATGTACAATTACACTGTAACAGACACCTTCAAATAAAGTGTAACCAAAGTTGTACACTGTGTTATACTCTTTTATTGAATTATTTCTCTTACCTTGTCGTGTTGTGGTCCCTCTCACAGTCAGAGTCACACTAGTGCTGTCCATGACTGACACACAGGCGAATGGAGATGACAATGAAGAGACCTAAAACACAGAGGGAAAGAAACACATGTTTCCCAATGCAAAACAAATCTAAGCCATGTTAACAGCATCAGTTGATCTGTGTTGTAATACCTGCCTGCAGAACTGCAGTGAACAATCTGCTCCTGGTTCTTTAAGATACCATCATTTAAGATACCATCACATTATACATGTATTTTAATTATATTGACAATTAACGTTAAATCACGACTTGAAAACCACAACGGAAATATATATACCTGCCCCTGGTCACAATATTAGAAAATGAATACTATGTCAGATTCTTGAATGTGAAAAGCGGTCTTAAAAGAGTTGAACAACCGATTCAAACCGTAGGGTTCAAACACATGCGATGCAACTCAACTGCTTTTGTAGAGGAAGCAAAATCACACGGTCTGAACGAACCGGCTTCAGCCGGTTACTGTCAGCGACAACAACAACCGGTATCCGAGGGTGTTGCTCAAACACAGTAAGTTGTTGCTTACATAGACAACATTGTTCCGTTCTAAACACGCGCATAAATGCTATCTAGATAGGGAGCTTAATGAGGTTTTGAGACGCTCACTGTTTACTGCGCGGAAACGAGATGTATAGCGTGCATTCGGTGTCGAGTCTAGTAATTACAAAGTAATTCAAAACATAATAAAGTAAGTTACCTGAGTTTAAAGAATAAAATCCATCCTTTTTGTAGTACGGCTGTACCGAGAAACGCTAATCCCGCGCTGACGTGCCCATGTTATGTTTAACGTTAGCGTTACATGCACGCGGATCTGAAAGCCCGGGTAATGCGACACTGTTGACTGTGTAGACCATTTCTTAAAATAACTTTATCGAGGTGTCAGGGTTAAAACTATCACGTCTCTCAGTTAATCGAGTATGTGCACTCGTTTAAACAAAACGAAAAAATAAGATTTACAGGTTAGAATAGCGTTGTTAGAAGGTGACTTTGTTATAGGAAATAAAAATGAGGGAGGGCTTGACGTCACGTGGAGAACTGACCCCTCCTCTTTGCGTTTTCTGAACGCATATGATTGGTGGAAGAAGTGACTGACGTTTGATAGGCGAGTCTAACTCACTGACCCCTTGTTGGGTGGAGTGGGGTTCATCGACACAAGCTGTCCTGTTTACGATGCAGTATACAGTAAATTAATAAATTGACTTTTTTTATTTTTACCCTTTAGCTGAGCAGTAATATATTTTTAATAAATAATGTAGATCCGCGTAGAGACTGTATACTCATTAAACTGCTGTTTTAGTATTTGTTTATAATGAGAGTAAACTCTGTACATTTTGTGCATTATCAAGTATGTTTATTTATACCTTGTTCTAAAAGTTTATTGTCTATTTTATAATTGTATTGCTGTTTTGCAATACTGTTTCATCCAATTGGGTGCATGATCATTAAACTTGGAAACTTGGATACTTCAATCTGTCTGAACAGAAGTCAAAGGTCTTCTTCACAGGAAAGATTTTCCATATTGAGGCTAATCAATTAATTTCATGGCTGGTGAGCCGATAAATGAATGAAGCAGATTAAGTTAACGGCCTACTCGAATAAACAAGCCAAGTAATGTTTTTAATGACACTTTAATAGTATATGCATGCTAAATTGAAAAGGTTTAGCTGAACATTTGCTATAAAATGAGAATAACAGACACATTGATCTTGCTCATGGCCTGTCTTTCACTAGCACTGGTTGCATAATGAGGTGCCTCAGCAAGACAGAACATGTTGCATAACAGAGGTCAGACAGGCACACGCATGTTTAAAAAAAAATATTAGGGGGAAATGATAGAGAGAGTAGAAAAGTTCAGAACAGCGTGACCCGGATTCATGCAATGCAGAGATAAACCATATCTTCAGTCATAAATTAATTTAGCTTAGTCCTTGATTTCTTTATGACGGATGTTCCTGCCCCCGGTAGCTCTTCCTGTTGCCTGTAGAGCCATTGAGAGGTATATACAATCGTTCTTTTGAAATGAAGGCTATTGCTCCCAGAACGGTGAATGCTGCACTTGTATTTGACAGTGCTTAGCACAACTGAATAGATGAGACTGCAGGATTATAAATATTTAATGAGTCAGTCTTTCTCTCTATTTACCCCGTATTCATCCACCATTTGCTGTTGTCTGTGGATAAGATAATAGAGAGATCATGAATAAGGTCTGTCTATAGAACTGCTTTTAGATGGTGAATATGTATAGTGTTGATTCCCCACCCCCCTCTCGAAGCTTTTCAGGACGCAATTAGTACAAGTCACTATTTTTCTTGCTTGTATTTTCAAGGAAGAAGAGGAAGCGAGAACACTGCACAACTTCTCATGAGCTGATTTGTGTGCTCGTGGGTTTGTGTAATAATGAATGCTGAGTTTTGCCCAAAACATTTCAGGAATGCCCTGAAAAATGCTAAATATGATTAAGGGTTTTTATAAATCTACGTCTTTTCATACAAAACAAAGAAACGTTCATAAAACTTTGGTAATTAAGAACTTAATACATATATGTTTGCCCTCTATTCAAATAGTTGTAAAGAAATATGTCTAAATATAAAATTAATTCCCTCTTTAAATCTGAACTATAATATTAATATGATTTTTTTTCATACATGTTTTTATTAGTTTATGTATTTATGTTTTATATGATTTTTTCATATTTTAAATATGCAGTGCATGATCATGACTGGGAGATTTTTCAAGGAAATAGAAATTATTTGTGTTATGTACACAGTTCAAAAGTTTGGGGTCAATAAATTGATCAACATTGACACAGTAAAGAAATAATTTATAATATTACAGGATATTTCTATTTTACATAAATGTTTCTTTTGAACTTTCTATTCGCCAAAGAAACCTGGAAAAGAAATGTTCACGCTTTCGGCAAAAATGTTAAGCAACTGTTTTTACTGTATTTTTAATGCAGATTTGGTTATGGAGACTTTTAAAAACAAATCTTTCTGAACTCAAACTTTTGAAAGTGTAAACCTAAGCATCCAGCTATGCATAAACAGACTTTAATCGCACACATTTAATCACACAAGTGGTGGAGCTTGTGGTTTTTGTACAATGAAAAACTTTAAATCAGATACATGTAAAATATTTCAGATTGTGCTTCTAAAGGGGGAAAAGCTCTACCTAGTGGCACACACTTGTACTACACTGCAGTTAGCCCATACATCCATGCTAATGTTTATAAGATCTTTTTTTCTTAGTGATGACCAGTGCCATGATTAAGGGTCATGGTTTGTTGCCTTTAAACAAAAGCATGACTAATTTATTCAGCGTTCAGTGGAGTTTTATAGCAATTTGAGCTCAAGTTAAATCAGCCATCATTTGAAGCCATCCCACAAAGAAGTGAAAAACTGTTTCACCATTCATATATGAGCCCTAAAGTGCTGTTACCAGACTGTTCGTTAATAAAAAAGTTGCTGATTCTTGAACAGGGTCTGTTGGTCATGCAGACCGAGTTGTACAAAACAGGAACGAAAACCATTTGAGTCATTCTATAAAGCTTATTTGCTCCTCAGAGAAAATCCTCAGTTTATGAATCATCAAATTTGGATTTTCAATTCTGCAAAACGTAAGCTGACGCAGTTAAAAGTCTTCTGGATGTTGTGACATGTTATATATGATGTAGTCCATCTCTCCATAGATGAACCAATAAAGGATCTTGCTAGACCTCAGGTCATGCCATATCGAATTTAACACAGATGAAACCGAGACTGCATCCGAAAATCGCATACTTTATACCGTAGGCAAAAAAACAGTGACAGAATAATTATATCTGAATTCACAGTAGGCCTACTCATAAAAGAGTAAGCAAACGGTACTGGATGACCTGAGATTCTGAAGTGTGGATACGACGGACGGACACTTTACTCGGCCACAGGAGAGGATTTGTGAATGGCAGTGAAGCGACGCAACTGACGCTGGTAGGTCACATCACATGATATTGACAACATGGCGAATGTACGTCCAAATTACATACACACACTCATACCGTTTAGAGCGTACTTTTTAGCATTCGTGGAGTAATTACTTATCCAAAATAATTACCTCAATACAGAGTATGCGATTTTGGATGCAGTCTGAGGCTATGAGGGATGGAAGTACAGTCTTTACAATGGTACGCACTGTAAAGGTCCTAGATCACGTCATTTTCACAACTCACAACTTTCAAAACTGTTTTATGGAGTTTTTTGACTAGTTTTTCCGGAAAGACGTTTCGTCAGCTGAACAATCTTGTTAAAAACCAGTGTAATCCACTGTGCTTTTATCCATCACAACCTCATTTTCATTCCTGTTTAAAATTAAATATGGCGCTACCCTGTCTAAGGTCTATTAAAAGTGCACTACTCTCCACATTAAATACCCAATGGGTCAAAGAGTTTGACTGTGTTTCTCTGTTTCTCTCTGCGCTTTCGAACCCTTAATCAAACTCTTAATGTGTATAGATCCAGCAGATGGGCTGCCACGAATAATGTCATCGTCTATCAAAGACAGAGGCGCTGGCAGTGTGAACAACAGCATAAGGGTTTTAATGTAGATCAGATGCCATTATAATGGGACTGACATCATTCAGAGGCCATTTGCACTTCAGGGCCGCATGCAGGTTGCTTCATTTGCAAATCAGACGCTAGACATTGATGACAGGCCTTTATATGTGACCTTCACATTTCAATTATTTTGAGTGGGGCAAAGAGAGGAGGCTTCAAACAAACACGACTGCGGGTCCTCACATAGCCTATACCCGGAAGAACAGGAACAAAAGCATGTCTGCCCATGCACTTTTTGTCATTTGGTGAAACACACAAATAAACATCAGGCAAATAATGATATACGCAAAAAAAAGGCCGGATATCAGAAAATGAGAGATCTTATTAAATACAGTTCACATTAATTTACATGAACGAGTGGTGTGATTAACTCTGATGCTGCCCTTTGTGTATTTAAGACTAACTGATGTAGATTGTTCACTGAATTAGAATTAGACTGGTATTCATGCAATTGAATAAAAAGGACAAGCTAGAGGGCTCCTTTCAATCTTAATTTTGTTTCGAGAGAATAAGTTGAATGGCCAATTTATTTTTCTTAAGTTTCTTCTGTAATAAAGCACTTTTTGTTTCACAAACAGGCCAGGATTAGTACTTAGTTCAAATAGGACATTTAAGTGTCTTTTATAAACGTGCCTCAGACAAAAACCACTGTATGTAGACATCACTGGTGTATATCGTGAGACAAAACAATGGCATTGACATATTTTAAGATATGTTCAAATGTCAATACGATCAAAAGGGCACTTTACTATAAGCTATTAAAGGGCCAGGGGTTCGAGACCCCCGGCCACCCACTCGCCACATAAAAAACAGTAAATGTGTGAACAAGTGACCGATTTCAGCCACAGCTTCAGCGTCTATTTATAGAGTAGGGGCGGAGCTTTAGATTCTAGAGAGCATTTGATTGGACAGAAATCTGATGAGAAGCTGAAGTGCAGAGTGATGTCATCAAAACCTTTGATCCATATTGGCGGAAGTGAGAGACTAAGTTTTGAATGCTGATATCTTCTAAATGTGAATTGTGTCATTGTTTTAGAGCACAGCTTATAGATAACCTTAAGGCTAACATATTCATACTAAAAGCCAAAAAACTTCAAATTTGATTTCATGGGGACTTTAATTTATTCCTGTGATTCAAAGCTGAATTTTCAGCATAATTACAGTCTTCAGTGTCACATGATCCTTCAGAAATCATGTTGATTTGCTGCTCAAAAAAATGTTTCTGATTATTATCAGTGTTGAAAACAGTTGTGCTCCCTCATATTGTGCTGCCTCAACAGAGCAGCATTTATTGAAATAGAAATCTTTTGTAACATTATATTTAAATGTCTTTACTGTCACATAAACAGTTGTTCTTTTTCAGCTGAGTAATGACATTATTGTCTTTTTAAAGAGCTGCTTTTCTACAGAATTGAATTCTGTCTTCATCATTGATTCTGCTGTAAAGCTGCTTTAAAACAATCTGTATTAGATAAAGCCCTATAGAAATAAAGGTGACTTGACTTTTTGTAAACTTGCAAAGTTATGATGCTCACCTGATGAAAACAGTCCATCACATTGCGGTTGTCCTTGTCTCATTTTTCCCAGAGTTGTTATGAAAAGAGCCACAGGGCAGCATTTGGTCAACCTCATTGACATTCATCTTTGAAAGATGCAGTTGTAAGGTTGGAAATAATCCAAGATTATTTCAATGCAACAAAGACATTTGCTTTTCTCTCAGACATTCCCAGCACAGCAGTGTTAAGAGTGCTATAGGCCTGTAGGCCAGGGATTTGGGACAATGGGGGAAATTGTGATGGTCTGATTGGTCAGTTTTGAATGTCTCACCTGGGAGTTGGGCACATGGTCTAGAGAGATGACAAAACAGGACGGCAAATGTTCTTCGCTCTCTTTTCTTTGGATGCCGAGCTGGGTGGAGGGGGTCTCTCTCGGTCTCTCTCTCTCTCTCCCCCTCTCTCTCTCTCTCTCTCACTCTCTCGCTCTCTCTCTCTCTATTTATGCTGGGCACAAATGGTTTAAATTCTCATTACATCATGTTGTAACTATTTAAGTGTAAACATAACCTTATTGCACATTGAACTTTTATTTAATTCATGGAGTCAGATTAAAACGAGATAATTGCATATGAGAACCTGTGTCTTATTTAACCAAAATTCCTGGTTAAACAGGAACACACGCTTCCTTTACCGGCTGTTTGGAGACCGGAAGTTGGGCCAAATAGCCGGCGTTTTTACACAGTCTAACATTTACTTTTCTCTTGGTTTAGTTTCACAACGCCGCCGGTCATGCTGGAACACCAGGCTGATGTTTATACCTCCTCTCCTCGGATCATATTATCCAAATGGAGATCACACCATAGCCCCGAGGCATCAGGGATCAGTCTGGTGCACAGTGTTCAAATGCCAGATCTCAGTTAAACAGCTCTGCCACTGCGAGTTCTCATCCGGATCATCATGTGTGACGTCTGATCGATTTCAGATAGGGCACCAGAGGTGCGATCAGCTGACAAGTGTGACCTCGCAGGGCAATTGATGAATTAAAGTTGATCAGCAGGTCATCTTTGATGTGGAAACTTCTGGAAGGATTGGATTAAGTCACTAAATTGGCTGGAATTGTCTTTTAAGGCAGTCTGCGCTTATCAGCTTCTCTCATTTCATCACGCTCTCATTTGATTATCTGAACGACTGGAGGCTGAGATCATCACATCTGTCTGTCTGTCAGTCTGTCTGTGAAATACAGAGACACTTTAGTTATCCATTCTCACATGGTTCTGCAGAATATCACTCTTCTTAACTTATTATTAAAGAAAAATGTATGCGAAAAGTAAAAATAAAGGCTATTGATGGTTTCAATAAGGACCATCCATGCAACCTTTCCATTTCACAAAAGGTTATTTATAGTGGAAAAAGGTTCTTTAGATTTAAAAAAATGTTTCTACACACTAAGAAAAGAAATGGTTCTTTTAAGAATGTTCACTGAAAGGAGACAAAATGGTTCTTCCGGCATCACATGTTTTGGAACCTTAATTTTTAAGAGTGTTAGGAGAAATATCTTAAATGATGATTGCATAATACTTTCATGTCGATCAGGTTATTTACATTTTTCTATAGGGGATAAAGTATGTTTACGATCTGTTTAATTCATAAAATTATATATATATATATATATATATAATGATTTAAACTATTATTTGAACTAAATCCTAAAACCCATGACAGAACCCTGCTTCTGTAGAACCTTTTATTCTTGCAACTGTATCTATTTGTGCATGTTGAGTAGATATACAGCTACAGTAAGACCAAATGGGTCACTGAAAAAAACAAGAAATAAAATTGACTAAAGTAAATTTCACATACTGAATTAATAAGTAAGATATGTCACTCTAACTTGGTGACTAAAAAGTTGTTGGGTAACTTCTTTTAGTTGAAGTTTCCTTAATAATACTTTTTACTCAAATAATATAACTCGTGTATGCTTTGTTAACTATTAATTAATAATACAAAACTGATAGTTAAGAAGATAGTTACTGCATTACAGTTTGGCGGCACTTGAACACATGAATACTTGGTACACTACACAATGACGGTTACATTCGATGGATACTTTTTGAGTATATGAATGTGACATTTTGAGTAGAAAATTAACTTCAAATGTCACAAAATGGCAAGTTACTAAACCTAACAACAAAAGCAATGATACAACAGTGTAAATACATCTGGAAAACAGCGAAAAATCAACATAATTAATTATTCATGATCATGCACTGGTGTAATGATCATGAATAATCAACCTTATTAATTATTCATGATCATTACCCCAGTGCATGATGGGAACACCAGTATCAGAAAGGTTGAGTTTTACTTAATTTTAAAACGTTGATATTTATGCTTTAATACAAGCTTGAATTGATACTGATATAGAATTTACTTTTTTTTTGTTTACTTTTGTTTTTTGAAATCTTGCCTGAACAAACTTTTTCATGTAGAAATTACATTAGTTTTTTATGTAGTATTTACTTCACCACGTAATCATTTTTATCAGTTTACATGCACAAAATATGAAAATTAAACACATTTTCCTTGTTAATTTAAGAAAACTTTTCCCTTTAATTTTTTTCACTTCCCAATGAAAATATTTTATATGCATATTTATTGTTTGTTGTGTTTGTGTTTGTACACATTGGCATTTACTTTTTTTGACTGAAAGGAAAAGGTTATTATTATTATTATTATTAATTTTCCTTGAATGCAAAATAAACAAACCAAGTGAACACTCCGAGAACAACAACTGAAAGGAAAAGTTGAGCAAACATATTTTAGTATTTTATTTGTTAAAGTAGTTTATTGTACTTTTTATGGTGATAATTTGCTTTATCGGTGTGATAGCATGATGTAAGTCTACTGTGCATAATGATACCTGAATGAAATTGTCATGGATAAAAATTTTTATGATGGATTGTCACTTATCATCATTGCTGTATATGAAAATGTATTTCATATCCTGAAAACTACGAGATATTGAGCGGGATATTCTTACAATATAATCAAGCCAATGTGAGATGTTTTTAGATCTGGGTGAACAGAAAAAACCCCATATGAAATAAATTAATTAATTTAGAAAATAAAAATGCATTTATGTTTTAGATAGGCTAACTGCATAATGTGTAGCCTATAGAGAGAGAGAACTATTGGGTGAATGAAAAAACTGTCCATATCGTGATGTTCCCAGTATGGGCCTGCAAGTGTCAAACTTTCTATTCAATAAACCCTCCACATTACAGTCAGCTTGAGTGTTTCTCTAAAATATGTTTGCTGTGTTGTCCTGAGCCTGAACTGCGGCCTGTGTCTTGGATGAATTATAAAGTGATTTCAGTGGCTAAAGGGAGAATAACTCCTCTCCTGAGCACTTCTGCTGTCTCCTTTAGTTTCTCTATTCAACATTATCTAGACTGTCTGAACGCTTCGGGTCTCACACATATTCCTCTCAGAGGATTTCATAATGAGAACAGGACTCAAAGCTGGAAAAGATGTTCGCACTCTTTCTCAGCAGATTTCTGTCTAGCTTTGTCATTGTCTGGTCGCTTTCTAACCTCAGATTTCAAAACCTTTTGTTTTAAATGAATATTATTCAGCAAGAACGCATTAAATTGATCAAAAGGGACATTAAAGACTTCTATTTCAAATACATGCTGTTCTTTTGAACTTTCTATTCATCAAAGAATCCCAGTTTCCAGGAAAAATATTAAGCAGCTTTTTAATTTACTGTTTTCAACATTGGTAATATGAAAAAGCATTAGAGACTTTAGATGAAAACATCAAAATCTTACCAACAGAAATATCATACTGTAAGTATCAGTGATTGATTGCTGTTTGCATAGATGCGCTGAACAAAATATAGGGTTTAATGGGGATGGATAGGGATGGATCTGGCTGGGGATACTTATGATGAGGTCCTGATTTATGCTAAAGGATGCTGTATTTGTGTGAGAGAGGACGCAGTACCAGGTCAACACAGGTTCGGTAGCAGTGAATACATAAAAGAGCAGCGCGCTTTCACTGCACACCTGCAGGAGGGCCTTGACTATAATAGACTGCACGTTTATTGTATTTTTTTTAACACCCTTTCAAGACCTAAACTCCTCCAAACTGTGCAGTCACTGTTTCCATCTATTTTTAAATGTATAAGATACTTGTTTGATGTAGATTGAATGCTAACAACAAGAATATGATCCAGCTATGTGTCTTATACAAAGCCTGAAGGTGCATTTTCCTGTTTTGTGCCATGCTCACATATGAAATACTTTGTTTGATATTGCAAACATCCTGGCGTTAAAAAAAGGATGATTTAAATAATATTATTTTGCATATGTTCAGGGCTGTTATGGCAACTGTCCTGAGGTTTGTGATTTTTAAAGGTACACTATGTAACATTTGGCCCTCTAGTGGCTAGAAACAAAACAAAACAAAACTGCATGCATTTTGCGGAAGAACATTGTTTTGGTTGTTCTATGGCTCCGTGTGACTGTGTGGAATATATTACCCCTCACCACTGTTAGAGAGCTATGGCAGTTTATCTGTCCAATAAAGTATATCACTCACCTGTTGAATAAATTAAAATGCAATCTCCGCATTGCTTTGACAACATTTCACCTCAGTTCTCACCATCTTAGAAAGGCCAAGCCAATGCAACGAGCAACTTTTCTCTTATTTATGACTCTAGCAACACACATGCGAGTGTGGCATTTACACAATTTCCCGCAAAAACTATACTATGCCGACAGGTCTAAAAAATAAAATAGGCTTATAACAGGCTTACAATAGTGAATTTTGAGCAACAAAAAAAAGTTAAATAGTGTAGCCTATACCTTTAAGGCAGTTTGTTCTTAATAGGCTATAATCTTTCATTAAAACTTACAGAAATTATCTTTCACTGAATGTTTTAAACACGTGAGTAGGTGTGTAATTTTGTATTCCACAATCATTTAACTCGTAATGTCTTTGCCAGGAGTATTATATTGTTTCATTGACTGTGAGATATCTGCTGTGCTGTGTGTATGCTGACAAAGCGCTTCGGGGAAGCTGTCACGCGATATATTTACAATACCTCCCACCCTCGGACCACCGGCAACATTGGATACAAATTCAGAAATATATCTCGTTTTATGATGCCGTGGATTCAAAAAAGAAGATCAAAGAAACGAACCCTCAGAGTCTTCGCGTGTGCATTTGCTGGCCTCCGTCTTTTGTTTCTGTATGCAAATGCCTTTGATTAAAGCCAGACAACCCACGAGCTCTACTCAATTAGTACATCAGCTAATATGTACCAGAGCCGTTGATATGTACAAGGTACTTTGCACCCTGCATCTAATTCTCCCTGTTTATCGTGTCTACATATGCGCGGCTCGAAAATCTTCATATTGACTGAATAAATTATGAACGTTTCGGCTTTAGAGACAAGATGTCTCTATAAATCATTGCATTCGAGCTTCACAGCTGAATAGCTAGCATGATAGATAGGGATGTGGGATTTTTCCTAAGCGTGCCAAAGGTTTGGATTTCCCAGGGGAGGGGGAGAGGTGATAATAAACATGATAAATTCTGGGATATTACTCGGTTCGTGTTGCAGTTTGGAACATTAAACAACAGTGCATGTTGGTATCTTTTAGTATGGTGACAAATATCCAGACAGGGCTATGCAATTATCACTTATTTATCCATGAGACTCATTATGCTATATTTAATTAAAAGACATCTATCAATGCTTTTCAGAGCCAGTCTGACAGTATCATGTCTCAGTCAGATGTCTCATAATATGTCAAGTGCTAAACAGTTAGTTAAAAGTGGTAAACTGAATTCAAATACAATTCAACCAGACATGCACAAAGGCACCCGCACCTTTTAATTGCAGATGTTGGCTACTGTATGTGATAAATGCAACAAACTAATTTGATTCAACACAAATCATCTTGAAACACTAGAAACTTGAGAAAATGAAAGACAGACTTTAATAGAGATGCATGCATATGTGAACACAAAAAGATAGTTACAATGATAATAAAGCAGATGTTTTGTTACTAAATCAAGCCCAAAACAACCATGCAATTTTTAAAGTACAGATAAATGCCTAAAACAATATATGATTAAGTTATTTAGGTAGCCTATATAAAAAAAAAATTATGACTCTAAAACCAAAAAGACCTATAGCTATAAAAAAAAATAAAAAAAAGTTTAGATTTTTTTTTAAACCAATGTCCATCATTACTGAAACTCTATTATTTTGGCAGATATCTAGGACTGAAATGTGCATTTTTGAGCATTAGACTTCTACCTGTACACTCCGTCTCTCATGAAGATTTAAAGTCACATTACTGATCCTTCTCAAGCCACTGCTTCCTCTGCCTGGTTTTGACAGGCTAAAATGTGGCCCGTTCCTTGTTCTGCTTGAGTGGATGATAAATCAAAGCCTCTTTTAACATTCTGCAGCTATGAAAAAACTCCAACCGCCCCATGATGTTACCACAGCAACTACAGCATCCCAGGTGCAATCCTTCTGAAACTCAGAGCACCTGTACCAAACATTAGTTTGCAGTTTCACAATTCCCTCATGACACATACGATCCATGAATGAAGTGTCTGAGAGTTGCACAACATTCTGTCTGATTTCAAGTGAAAGGAGACTTTTATTCAATTTTGGATGATAATAGGCATTATTCAGATAATTAACAATACATTTAATTAATAATATTATAAGCTGTTTTTCTCATGGGGACCAAAAAATGTCTCCACAAGGACACAGATTTCAGACATTGCCATCTGTGTGGGGACATTTTGTCTCCATCACGTATAGGGTTCATCACCATAGGGTTAATATTTATAAAGTTTATATAAAAAAGTACATTTTATCTCTTTACTTGAATTTAACACAAAACCCTGCTAGAGAAAACAAGCATTTAAAGTTGGACTTTTGACTCAAAACTTGAAAGCCAATGTGACAACTTGCCCCGATTTCCTGTTTAATGTAACGCAACACAAAACTCCTGGATTGGCAAGTGATAAATGACAATTATAAATCAGTATATGCACCGATATAAATGCATCTTCAATGATATACACAGGCTGGAGTGGAAGATTAGATCATTTAATTTAAGTGGGGGTGGTGGGGGTCTCATTATGGTTTCACATTAGGCGTGACGTAAGCAACCACGAACTCAGACCCTGTGTGTCCCGCGCGCTCAAAACAGACGCAGCGCGCACTCCGAGCAGCAACACGCGGAACGGAGATTGTCTCTGCCTCTTGAGTCTGCAAAACCAGACAAAGACCTCTCCGGATAAGATCAACAGCAGACAACATCTGTGTGCATCATGAAGTTTGCGGCTTTGGTCTGCTTGTTTGTGTTCCTCGCTGCGGGTAAGTGAAATTCTCATAAAGAATCATTGCATAAATCATTTCAGCACCATGGCCAGCGACACGACAGTTATGCTGCAGAAACAAATAGTACATCACAATGGGAATTTTCGTTTTTTTGCACAAGTAAAACGTTTGGATAATTGGTGATATCGAGATGAATAACCTTAAAAACATTTTGCATTACGATTTGCACAAAAATGATACAAAGCTTTTACTATCCCAGATGGAGATTCCATACCAGTTGAGCAGGACAGCCGAAGAGAGGATCTGGTATGCTGTTGCTTCTGTTTATGAGGGGAAAAAACCCCTAATGCATTTATTTCTCTACTCGTTTTATTTATGTACACACTTTCATTTCAGCTTACCCGGTGTTTAGTTCAGATCCTTTCAAAGGTGCTCTACAAGACTGATGATAATCCAGTGTATCCAGAATGCAAAAACATCCTTACACCAGGTACGTTGTTACTTTCCACTGTTCGTATTGTGTTGCTTCAATGTGTTTTTGAGGTAAAAGAACATTGGTTTATTATTGGATTAACTCAAAAGTGACTTCTTCTGAAAGGTTATTCTAGCATTGCACTGTTTGCAGAGCGAACTTGCATATACATTCATCAAAAATATAATTTGGACATATAACGTGAAAACAGTCAGACTACATTATCGTCATAACTTCTAATCTCAGTACATTGTGTCTGGTGGAGGAGACAGTTATGGGTCAGTGGTTTCATTCTAAGACTGTGGAATAATAATTGGATGTATTCATGCAATGCATAAGCAATGGAGTGGAAATGAGTTACGAGTCATTTGCATGTGTGTTTTGTGCCCATTTTTTTGTCTCCCTGAATTCAGGATCAGGTCATTCCACAGTTGTGAAAAATCAGGAAGATGTTTTACAACTGGCTCAAGAGGAGCTGAAAAAACCAAGAGGAGAGTCTAAAGTCAAGGATGAGGAACTCATTGAGGATCTTCTCAAAACTGACAAACGCGAAGAGCTGGATGACGAACGGAGCCAGGAAGAGTTTCCAAATTTTATGAAAAGAAGAATAAAAGACAGGCGTGAGGAAATGGACGATGAACGGAGTCAGGAAGAATTCCCAAGTTTTATTAAAAGAAAAATCAAAGAAAAACGCGAGGAACTAGATGGGGAACGGAGCCAGGAAGAGTTTCCCAGTTTTATGAAGAGAAGAATCAAAGAAAAACGTGAGGAACAGGATGATGAACGGAGCCAGGAAGAGTTTCCCAGTTTTATGAAGAGAAGAATCAAAGAAAAACGTGAGGAACAGGATGATGAACGGAGCCAGGAAGAGTTCCCTAGTTTTATGAAGAGAAGAATCAAAGAAAAACGTGAGGAACAGGATGATGAACGGAGCCAGGAAGAGTTCCCTAGTTTTATGAAGAGGAGAATCAAAGAAAAGCGTGAGGAACAGGATGATGAACGGAGCCAGGAAGAGTTCCCTAGTTTTATGAAGAGGAGAATCAAAGAAAAACGTGAGGAACAGGATGATGAACGGAGTCAGGAAGATTTCCCAAGTTTCTATAAAAGAGGCTACAAGCATAAAAGAGAAGATTATGATGATGAGAGAAGCCAAGAGGAATTTCCTCAAAAAAGACATTTTTCCATCCTTTACAAGCGTGATAACCCCGATGAGGAGCGCAGCCAGGAGGAATTCCCTCCATACGAGTATAAAAGGAGTCATCTTCTGGCCAGCAGAGAAAAACGTGAAGAACCAGACTATGATAGAAGCCAAGAAGACTTCCCAAGCTACACCCACAAAAGGAGCTACGGGGATGGAGAAGAAGAGGATGAGGAGAGTGAGGAGAGACAAAAGCGGATCTGGAAGCCATCACATAGATACCACCACAAGAAAAAGCACCACAAACGCAGTGAGAATGAGGCTTTTGAAGAACCAGACTATGACAGAAGTCAAGAAGACTTCCCAAGCTACACCCACAAAAGGAGCTACGGGGATGGAGAAGAAGAGGACGAGGAGAGTGAAGAGAGAGAAAAGCGGATCTGGAAGCCTTCACATAGATACCACCACAAGAAAAAGCACCACAAACGCAGTGAGAATGAGGCTTTTGAAGAACCAGACTATGACAGAAGTCAAGAAGAATTCCCAAGCTACACCCACAAAAGGAGCTATGGAAATGCTAGGCACCAAAAACAAATCGAGGATTTGCTCAACGAGCAATCTGAGGACATGAACTCTCAGGAAAAGAGGTCTGAGGAATTCGAAGAGGTAGACGAGGATATTGCAAAACGATACTGGAAACCCACTCATAGATACCACCATAAGAAGCATCACCACAAGCGTGGCGACTCCACAGAGCTCGAGAATGAAGATGAACCCATCTCAGAGAAGACTCACAGTCTCCATGAGTCAATAGACAAGGCCATCAAGCTCCGTTCACCTGAAGAGGAGGAAAAGGAAATTGTCCATGAGCTGAAGAAAGGACACAAGAGTTTGGCAGAGGAGAAGCTGGACAGGGAGGCTGCGTTGAGGTACCTAACAAAGAAAAAGAACGAGTTAGAGGAACGTCTACTTAACAAAGGTGATGTCTATGAGAAACGCTCCCCATGGATTTACAGAGGATACTACCATCCAGCCTGGTACAAAAGAAGCCACAAGGTGGGTGAAAGCACTGAACACCCCAACCTCAAACTAGAAGAGCTCGCCGAGACCCTCCGGTACAAAAGGGGCCTGCCTTCTCAGGAGTCGTCACCTGGGGAGGAAAAGGATGTCTCCCAACAGAAGCTTTTCACACCAAAGGAGGTATAGTATGGTAGTTTCATCCAACAGACAGTGAATTTATTACCAGGATTGCCCACCGGGAGTTACCAAAGGTTACTTGATAGTTTAACCTTAACAGTACGCTCTTAGAAAAAAAGTGCATACATTTTAGCTTTAGGGGTACAACAGCATGTCACTAGGAGGCAGTACCCTCAAAGGGACATCTTCATACCTTATTTACCCAAGAAAAGATTCACAGTACACTAAAAGGAGAATAAGGGTTTTTATATGAAACCTTAAAGGATTGTGTGCTTCATATATAGAACTTTTAGGGGTTCCCATCATGGGATCATTTTATGAATTTAGTTTTAATTCATTTTTAAGATTGATTATATTCTATTGGTTTTAACCGCTGGTAAACATACTTTATCACTATACATTTTTAAATAACCAATTACATATGAAAGTATTATGCAACAGACATTTCTCCTGCTATAGATACTTTTTGGTATAAAGGGCTCTTCAAAACTGAGTCAAGAACCCTAGGGTTCTATATAGAAAACCATTGAACTTCTCTTAAGAGTGTAGTACCTTATGGATACATACTGTATTACAACTCTAATATGCACCTTTTAGGAGTAGATACAAGTAAAAAGTTGTCCCTTTAAGGTTACTGCCCCAGTGACAAGCTGTTCTACCCCTAAAGATACATTTTTGCAAGCAAAAAAAAAAAAAAAATTGATCTGACAATGTACACATTTTGGATGTCTTCCTACTTTGATTCAACTCGTTTGTAGACACCAAGTCCTGGAATTGGTGTGCGAGATAAGAAAGATATGCAAAATGTGTACTACTGGGGAACCTTTGGGAATTGGTTTGGGAGCCCTAAAGCCTACATTCCTAGAACAAACGGGAATAATATAAAGCATGGACTGGCCTGAGATGTTTATGAATAGACAGGGATGCATTGCAAGCAAAACATGACATTAATGCAATCAAACGTTGCTCCATGGAGCGCTTGAAAAACAAGGCCAGTTTTTCTGCTTGAAGTAGCTTATCTGTATCTCTGCTTGCTGAACTTGGGCAAGTTGAGTTACTAAGAGAGGACGTGGGTAGACCGTAACCCGTTTCTCAGTTTTTATTACATGCAACTCCAACCGCACCAAAAAGTGGTTATTACCTCCCAGCAAAAATGTATCTCTGGTGACTACTTGTGTCAAATGTTCTCCTATTACAAGGTCATTTGAGTTATCAGATATGCCTGCAAGCTATGCAGAAACATTACTTTTAGTTGAGGGTGTAGAGGGAGGGATAGCTAAACTCAGAGAGAGCATGCTAAGAGCAACATTCCTCATCATGACAGGGATATTGTATAACTAAATGTACTTCCTTTTAACTTTTCTACTGAGACTGTGGAAATAGATACTTCATTCAGGGGTGTCCAATCCTGCTGGAGGGCCAATGTCCTGCTGAGTTTAGCTACAACCCCATTTAAACACACCTAAACCAGTTAATCAAGGTCTTACTAGGCATACTAGAAACTTCCAGGCAGGTGTGTTGAGGCAAGTTGTAGCAATACTCTGCAGGACAGTTTGAACACCCCTGGACTAGAGCAACGAATTGTCTTTCATTCATAAAGAAACAACCTTTGCAAACACAAAACGATTGTAAACAGATTGCAAACACACAAACACACACAAAAATTGGGGACTGATTAAGGCTGGTTTTTAAGCATCACTTAAGAGTTAGAAGTATTACATTTAATCCCTGCTCTTTTCTTTCCTCAGTTAACCGAACTTGAGAAACTGGCCTCTGTAGATCAACAGATGAAAGAGACAACTTATCCATTCCAAGAACCAGCTGAGACATCATCTTCCTCTGCTGCCTGATTGGACTTTCCATCAGCTTTATGTGCGCTCACTTGGGCTGCTTTATATGAATGCATTATTATATGTTGTACCCATTTACAACTGCATAAGACTTTTGTTATTGGTGTAAATCAGTGAATATTCAATGTGAGAGTCTGAGAAACAAGACAGTCTATAAAAAGCAAAACTAGCTCGATAATGTCATGTGAATTGTTTTTTCTTTATTACATAATCTAAAATAAGTAAGACAAATGCCCATGTACTATTGACTAGATTTAAGAGCATGCTACGTGAAAGATGCTGTACGTGTTTTAAAAATTCCTGTTGTTCTTTATGGCCTTCAATAGAACCCCAGCATTGTTTGCATTTAATAAAATGTGTAATTATGGGACCAAAGCTGATGGATTCAGTTATCATTTCTGTTTTGATGCTGGAAGCCTTTTGAACATTATTAAAAACCGATAAATATACTGTTACCCTCATGATTGACAGCTTTATTGTGAGCAAAACTTGGTTATTCGCCAAGTGCAGAGGATGGAGTCTTATACTAAAGTAAATGCATCTTTTACATCCCCCACATCTTGCTAAAAAAAAGAGAAATAAATAACGATGAAGGGAACATTCTGTAGCTCTTAAATGCAAATCTTGGCATAAAAAAAAAAGAAGTAGACTTTGAATAATAAAGTCATGCAACCATACAGAGAATAAAGAACTGCCTGAATGTGTGAGTCAACACTTATTTGGTTTCTTCTCACTTAAGCAAGTTACACTAAACTAATTGCCTTGGCAGAGACGTCACAAGATGAACTAATCTCATCCAGTTTCAGCCTCTTGGCGGCAGGCTCCTCTGATTTGTGCGGATTCCTAGCTTTGGCAGCGTCTGTAGCGACCGTGGTTCCAGACAGCAGATACCCTCCACCTCCACTCATGAGCAGCACTGGATGAGTCCGGTTGGGCAACACCTGGAACAACGATACAGAAGTGAAGAAGTCATCAAAGTCTTTGTAGGGGTGGGCGGTATGACCAAAATCTTATTTCACAGTCTTCTTATATAATAGTAATTGTATAACAATGAAGGTGTTTTTGCTGGAAATGCAGCAAAAAATGCTTTTACATAAACCATGGTGATGGCAATTTTGGGAAAATCCAGAGATTTAAATGCATCACAAATGTTGATTTATTTATTTATGGAATTTGATAGATGTACACTACCATTCAAATGTTTGGGGTTTGTGAGACTTGTTTTTTGTCAAAAATACAGTAATATTGTGAAATATTGTTACAATTTAAAGTAAGTTTTTTATTTGAATATTTGGTAAGATGTCATTTATTCCTGTGGTCAAAGCTGAATTTTCAGCATCATTACTCCAGTCTTCTGTGTCACATGATCCTTCAGAAATCATTCTAATAATGATTTGATGCTCAAGAAACATTTATGATTATTATCAATGTTGAAAACAATAAGCTGCTTGATATTTTTTTGTGTGGAAACTGTAATGCATTGCATTCAGGATTAATAAGTTCAAATATGTATTTGAAATCAAAAACTTTAAAACAGTGTAAATGTCTTTAATGTCACTTTTGATCAATTGAAATGCATCCTTATCCATTTCTTTAAAAAACAAAATCGGCAACACCTGGTCTCGGTCTCATTCGTTAACATTAGTTAATGTATTAACTAACATGAACTAACAATATTGTAAGCAACAGTATTTATTAATCTTTGTTAATGTTAGTTAATGAAAATCCAGCTGTTCATTGTTTGTTCTTATACTACAGGGCCGTTGAATGCTTGAATCTGATTGGTTGACGAACGTTCTGAGGTGTGCAATTATTTTCAGGGAACCACACGGCTAAAGTAGTTCCAGGCAGGTCTTGACCTCATTACAGTTCCATATCACTTCGCGTAGTCAACTGTAATAACGGAAAATAGGATACAATTCATAACAAGAGACACTGCAGCCCCATGCGCTTGATCTGCAATTTTCAATGTCTAACTTCACAATCAATGGAAACATGCAGTTTAATTTTAATAAATAAAGTAGGCTATACAGTCCTATACATAATCAATAAAAAATAAACTGAATATTTAAATAAATTGATAGTCCTGTTGCACGGGTTTTCGTAATTATTGAAGATAATATAACAAATAAATAAAATTGATAGGTCTATAGCCTACTTGTTAAAAGGGCTTTGTGTTTCATTTATTAGTCTAGTCTACTGTCACTAATAGAAAAAAAGAATGAACGAATTAATTAAAACGAATTGAATTAATAAATAAATAATAATATTGACGCACATGCTTCTCTCTAAGGCCGGTTATGAATGTAATTTGATACTTATGACTGATCATGCACGCGTTTTCAGCGCGTTCAGTCTGTGTTCACAGCGGTGTTTAAAATCTTCTGCATTCACAGTCAGAGAATGTTTCTAGTCGTTAAGTGTGTGTCCAGCATTACTCTGCTATCAGCGGCTCAAACCTCCGTTACTAACTCTAAAATGACGTTTTGGAATTAGCAACGGAGCATGGGTTTAGATGCGCAAGGAATTAGTCCTACTTACAAGAGCGTTTTAATGACAAAAACTTTACAAACGTCTTGAAATACATCATCTGAACAATATTCCGAGGTGTGGTAACTGTAGTATAAGCGGAATAATTGACTCCAGGCCGTTGAATTATTATAAAAATAATGCACACCCGAGGTGTAACGGCCACTCCGCTTCGCGTCGTGACCGCATTACCACCTCGGGTGTGCATTATTTTTATAATAATTCAACGGCCTGGAGTCAATTATTCCTTACATGTTAGTTCACAGTGCATTAACTAATGCTTAACAATACGCATTTGGTTTTATTAATGTATTATTAAATGTTGAAATTAACATGAACTAAGATTAATAAATGCTGTAAAAGTATTGTTAATTTTTAATTCATGTTAACTAATGTAACCTTTATTGTAAATTGTTGCCAAAAAAAATCATACTGACCCCAAACTTTTGAACAAGTATAAATCAAAGCCTGGCATTAGTGAAAAATCAACTGTGTAAAATGAATATTGAAATGAATAATGAAGAATTACCTGGTAATGCCTGATCCAGGAATCTGTTAATCTGAGACTGATTGCTCCTCCTTGTTCCCTGAGCTTTGTGTAGCACTCAATCAGCGGCTGTCCAGAACAGATCAGAGTAAATATTACTGGAAGCAGTTATCAAAACACTCCACTCAAATTGATTATGCAAATGTTTTTGAAGCAATGGTAAACCCTGATTTACAACGGAACTGAATCAACACTGAACCGACTTCAGCTGAACAACAGCCGAAATGCATCATTTTCCTGTTATCACTGTAAAGCTGCTTTGAAACAATCTGTATTATATAAAGCACCGTTTAAAAAAGGTGACTTGACTTGATTATATGGTATTCTTTAGGCCTTTGGAGAGCCGTTGGAGAGTCGATTTTTTGCTTAATAACACCATGACGATTAGTAGGCGATTATAAAATCTTCATTTTTGGGTGAACTGCCTCTTTAAAACTCTTGTCAAATCAATCGCTTTACCTCTCTGTACTGGCAGTACACTACGAACGGCCGTGATGGTGCTAGGAACTTCAGCAGACCCATTAACACGGGACAGGGGTGGAGCCGACAAGCAATCACCAACCTGAAACAAACATTCAAATCAGCTTCACCCAGTCTCAAGCGAATCACTAGAAGACTGCGGATCAATACAAAACATGACATGACAAGACGCGTCAATATTACAATAAATCACTTATATGCACAATCAAATACCAGGACATATAACATTTTAGTTGGTTTTAAATGCATTTAGGGCTGGACAACAAAGTTAAAACTAACATAATCTTTCCTGTAGCTCATACAGTAGAGAGTTAGCGCTTGCAACGCCAAGGTCATGGGTTCGATTCCCAGGGAAAGCAAGAACTGATAAAAATGTAAATGTGTACCTTGAAATGCAATGTAAGTCGCTTTGGATAAAAACGTCTGCCAAATGCATAAATGTAACATCTTAGCTATATAACAAGCCTTTAACAATAACATACCCATCTGCATTTCTCCCCTCTAGCAGAGCAGCAGCGGAGGCCAGCTTCTTCCTCTTCTCCTCCATCTTCACCTTTTTCTCTTGAGCCTGTAAGGTTAGAACGGACGGTGAATTAAATTAAGTATTTGACTTATACTGATATTTTATAGAAAAAAATCTTAAAAGACACTTCTACCAGCCTGACTAGTTCAAATTGCCCACGAACATTGTTCAACTGGTTTTTTTTTTTTTGCTGTTTTTTTTCTGTTTTCTATCTTCACACATATAATTTCACACATTTCACCTCAAGCTGCTCTTCATTTAAACTTTTGTCTCCTTGGTAACCAAGTAGACCTTTAAAAACACTTTACTGAGGGCAAAACAATACATTTTTAAACAGTTTTATTAGCTGTTGTTTAATTTTTATAATTATTGACATTTTATTCATATTTTAAAATGGACTAAATACAGCACATTTTTAAATGGTTTGTGGATATTTAGCTTTTTCTTTAAATTATCATATGTATATATATGAGAGAGAGAGAGAGAGAGAGAGAGAGAGAGGGAGAGAGAGAGGGAGAGAGAGAGGGAGAGGGAGAGGGAGAGGGAGAGGGAGAGAGAGAGAGAGAGGGAGAGAGAGAGAGAGAGGGAGAGAGAGAGGGAGAGAGAGAGGGAGAGAGGGAGAGAGAGGGAGAGGGAGAGGGAGAGAGAGAGGGAGAGAGAGAGGGAGAGGGAGAGGGAGAGAGAGAGGGAGAGGGAGAGGGAGAGGGAGAGGGAGAGAGAGAGAGAGAGAGGGAGAGAGAGAGAGAGAGGGAGAGGGAGAGAGAGAGGGAGAGAGAGAGGGAGAAAGAGAGGGAGAGGGAGAGGGAGAGGGAGAGGGAGAGAGAGAGAGAGAGAGAGAGAGAGAGAGAGAGAGAGAGAGAGAGAGAGAGAGAGAGAGAGAGAGAGAGAGAGAGAGAGAGAGAGAGGGAGAGGGAGAGGGAGAGGGAGAGGGAGAGGGAGAGGGAGAGGGAGAGGGAGAGGGAGAGAGATTTTAGAGGTAATCATTAATATTAATAATTATATTCATATTTTAAAATGGAAAAGTTTGGTTGTGGACATTACAACATAAATAGTTTGAAATCGTTTGTTTATTTATATTTTTGTTTAAATTACTTTTTGAACAAAATAATAATTGATATTTGTAATTATTCAATACATATAATATGTAAAACTGGAAAGGTTTGGTCTTGGCCTTTTTTAAATGTTTTTAGCTTTTTGTTTAAATGATCTTCAAGTAATAAATAAAATGTATAATAATTTTAATTATATTCATAATTTAAAATGTTATATTCATGTTTTCAAATTTAGAAACAATAAAATCTATACAAAAAAGCAAAATCAGCAAAAAATAAATGAAGGCATGGAAATATGTTTCCAATTCAATGAAGGTTAACAATATATGTTTTTATAAATCAACCCCTAAGACATAACAGCAGTTGCAGAAACACACAAAGACGAAGCGATATATGAGTGTTAAACTCTCTCACCCTCTGTTCTCGCAGTCTTTCTCTCTCCGCTCTCCTCATTTCTTCTTGCGGGTCGACGCTGACCTCCATACTCTGAGGTTCTGACTTCTTCTCCTCAGACACACCTGAGGTTTCCTGAGAAGAGTCAGATCCACCGATCCTGCTGCCGTTGGCCTGAGAATCTGCGTCCTTCTCCGTCAAATCCAGGGTTCCCGCCAGCAGAGCGTTAACTTTGCATAGAGGGAAGTCATGCAGCGTCTCGTGGAAGTGTGACGGGAAGCCGAAGCTCTCCATGCCGGCTCTCGTTGGCCCTCCACCGGGATACATCTGAATCACTGAGCCAAAACCTGAGGAAGAAAACATTTAGATCATCAGCATAGTGGAACAGTGGTCAGCTATTGCATGAAGATACAGAAACAGAGAAAAGTAAAGTGTGATTACCTCCCATTCTCTCCATCACTGAGCCCAACACAAGACCAGCACAGGTCTCAAACACAATGATTTTACTGCCAGCGTGGATGTTACCCAGAGTCAATATCTGAGCCAATGTGTCGTACCGCAGGTGACTAAAAGAGTGGAAAAAATACTGTAAATGCTTATGAAACATTCAAATCCTGATATGTACTAGTACAGGGTTTCTCAAACTGGGAATCTATTAGCTATTAATTAAATCATAAAAATGTTAAGTAAGCAATCAAAATAAAACACTCTTACTTGAAATGAAACGAGGCATTTATATACATACAAACTTTTATGTTAGATGCCATTAATCACGATTAATCGATTTGAAAGCACAAAAACAAACTAATTAAAATGAAAAAAGTACATAATAAAATTGGAGAAAAAAAATGGAAAAAGAATAAAAGTCAATTTGAAATATTAATACATAAACTTGTGGGTTTGAAAAGGTGCGAGTAAATGATGACTGTATTCATTTTTGAGTGAACTAGTCTTCCTAGATCCCATACCATATTTTTCCTGGTTCTCTGCCGTGGTACATCATGGCGAGGAGTCGAGCGGAGGGCTTCAGGACTGTTATGTCACTCTCGTACCTGTGTGCATATTGGCAAAGTACATGTTAATAGTTATATTTTTTCGAGTGATTGATACAATATGAGTTAAAAATGTTTATCAACTGTTTGAACTCACTTTTTCTTTTTCTTCTTGATGTATTTCGCTTGAGCAAATTCAGTTTTGTCCTTGAATGTTGTACTGTTGTCTATGAGCTGCTGAACAATCTCCTTAATGCACATGAAAGAAAGGACATGTGAGAAAAGTGTCTTTGTAACCAAATATGACAACCTAAATACCTTCTATACGGGTATCAATAACACCACAAAATGGCTTCCTGTCAAGAAGCGTGCTACTTTTCTAAGCAACTGGCCAAACTAAATTTCACCAGTGAGTGATTAAACGGCAAAAATCTCACAGGCTTACACTGAAGGGGCGACCAGTCATATTTGGATTTAGTTCTGTATTTGAGCCCTATATACGGTTACGTTCACATACAGTTCAGTTATTTACAGGAGTGACAACCGCATTATATAGCCACAATAGACTCACAACTGCCTTCTTGAAGATTTTAGGCTGCATTTACACTGGCACCAAAAAAAGAAAAAAAGAAATCTTATTTTTCACTCACCCTGACATATGAAACCTGATATATGAAATATATATATGTATATATATATCAATTCAGTCAGATTTTGCGCTGCAAACATCAATGACAGCTTTTATCGTATCCATGCTAGCAAATAATCACGGCCACCCAACGTGAATTAGAAAATAATTTTAGTACAACCCGAGGGTCAACCATAGTAAAGCAATCACCAACAGAATAATTTTGGCCGGGATTAATGTAAACACAGATATCGGATACCAGTCGTGTCTAATGTGAATGTAAACAGGTGTGGGGAAATCGCATAAGTGATAAGACCTTTCAGTTTTATCGACGTTGCCATCTTTGATATTATACTGGTCACTGTCGCTATGATTACTGGTAAGAGAATACGGGTTTGACTCCCCATATAGACAGTATTTAAGATGTTACTATAAGTTGCTGTTTGAACGGAACATTTCGAGACTTACACCTAAGTAAATGCGGCTGTAAACGTAGCCTTTACTCGGGTACATACCTGCCCCTTTAACCCTTGCTCTTTCAGTGTTTCAATATCATCTCTGGTCAGTTTTTGAGATCTGCCATCATCCACTATATGTCTGTTATCCTGGCCTGCTTCCTTAGAATCTATGACAGCGGAAAAGAGAAACAAATTCATCTCCACCGGGAGAAAATAAATGAATACACAGATAACAACGCAAATCTGTAATATCCTTACCTAAAGAGTCTCCTGCACCTTTTACTGCCTTGGGTTTGAGTGAACCGCTGGCTTCGATTTCAAACATGGTCCTGTACAGCTGCCCAACCACATTGTCCAAGAAGAACCACTGCTTCTCAAAGATCACTTTCCTAAAACACACAATACACAGAATGTCAAATCAAAGCAAGTGAGGCGAGCAACAAGCCCTTAAAGGCAGGGTAGGCGAGTTGATCCAGAAACTTTTTTGTTATGCTGGTTGTAAGTCTTTTCACATCCTGATAGCAATCACTAAGTTAAGTGGTCTAAATATATATAGTCTGTGGAAGGCGTAGGACCATAAAATACAACCTGCCTGTCAACGAATGTTTTTTCAAACCTCCACACAACTGTTCGCTCAGACATCGCATGTCATCAGCGCGCTTCATGCTATGCAGAGTTAGACAGACATCAGTCACCAAGCACATACACAAATGGCCGCCGCCGTGACATAATGCTCAGAGTGCTTTATGACTATAATTTATGCGTTTCAAAGGGAACACTATCAGCGCTGAAAATAATCTGCAGCAGTCAGGTGGTGCAGGTCAGTGAGCAGGCCTTAAACTAAGTGGATTTTGTTCATTATTACTGTAATGTTATGTGCTTTGAAACATGAGGTAGTTTGCTCCCTGGTTGCTATTGCTACCCTACCTGTAAAGTCGGCATGAGACAGAAGCTGCAATAGTATATTATTCATTATTGTGATGAGTGAAAGCTTTCCCGGACAAGAAAAAATGTTCGGCGGGACTTGATTGGATGATAGTGGTTTGCTATTGGTGGATCTCAAGTGAGTGACAGGATGCCATAATAATCCATAAATAAAGTCCATTTTGATTTCATGGTGACTTTAACTGGAGTGATATTTGAATATTATACTTTATACTATCAATTGTGAGATTTACAACAGCTAAGATTATTAGCTGCTCATTTTTTACATGGCTTTAAAAATAAGCAGTGGTCTTCTTCACAAGTCTAAGACCACTAATGAAAACACTATATATATTAGAATAATTTAAGTGCAAAGATGAATTTAAAAACTGACATGAAGTCTAAGTTTATGTCATGTTTACCTTTTGCAGATTATGACACCTAAATAGCGCAGAAAGCAATACATGTCTGGTTATTTTAATATTGTAACTTTACTTTGATGTGCAGGTTTAATTCGTTTTATTAATCCCATCGATTTTCAAGGTGGTGTATACAAAACCTCAAGCCATTAAACCTGCAAGACTTATAATTTATGACATTTAATAAAAAGTTGTTAAACTCACTTTTTATTTTCGACCAGCACTGATTTGAAGACATCTCCTCGTTTTAGCACTACATAATCTCCGTAATTTATAGTGCTCTCAGCATCGCTGTCATTTACACACTCCGCCATTTACTGTGATCAGCGTGGATAAAGCTAGGCCGGAGAATGTTTTAAAAATAGTTTACACTTCAACAAACCCGACGCGAAAGTTGCAGTTTCTGTCTGCAAACAACAGTAATTTCACATATGCTCCAGCTCCTTAGTCTCCGCACGTGTGTTGTGTTCTGTCACTTCCTGTTCTGAGAGGCCAGTTAATCGAGTGCTGATTTCTAGGGCCACAGTCTGTCAGGAAGACTAGTAAGTCACAGATCAAAACGATTTTAGTCACTTAAAAATAAACGTGTACATTAATACATATCCTCATTTTTAAGTGACCAAACCTCACATTAGGTTTATACTAATGAAAACTATATAAAATATTATATTTGTGTGTATTATCGTAAGTGTGTATTTAGGATTTATGTTTAGATGTTTTGTACAGCACTTTGGTCAGACTTGTGGCTGTTTTTAAATGTGATTTATAAATGAACTAAACTTGAAACTTGAAAAACTACCTAAACATAAGCTACAATGGTTGTCTGACACGTAGGCTACAATGACTATATCATGGAAGGAAGTGTCTCTGTACTATGGCACTGTGATTGTACTTTATAAGTTTTTGTTTTATGCGCTATTATGATTATCATTACTAAAATACCAATATTTCTAACATAATAGTGCATGTATTGCAAGTACTGTATATGTAGGCCTACTGTAGTCTATAATATACAGTTAGATCACATTTGGTTCTATTATTAAAAACTAAAGGCTAATTTTATGTCTAGTTTATACGCATATTAAGTTAGTTTTTACAAACATTCGTAAAACAGCTGTTAAATATATTCCATTTCAAATATGATAAATTACCAGTAGGCCTACTTGATTCTGAAATTCAGACAACATTGGATCTCATAAAGGAAGTGAATATCTAATTAGACTATTTTAAGATTTTCCAGCCAACATAATTATTTATATTAATAATTAATTATAATTATTACTTAAAAAAATAAATAAAAGCACATTTCTTTTCAGAAAACAAGCCAAAAGCACCAAGACATTTTGGTGATGCGCAGTGTTGGGGGGTAACTCATTACAAGTAACTTGAGGTGTGTAATTAGATTACTTTTTCAAGTAACAAGTTTACAATAAAATATCTTAGTTACTTTTTCAAATAAGTAACGCTAGTTACTTTTTCACATTTATTGACTGACAGCTCTCCTGTTCCCGTGTTGAGAGAAATAAATTGAGGTGTTGTGTGCGCTGTGTAAACTTGATGGTTATTGTAGTTCTAGACTAAATGTGAACATGCATTTACTCATCTCACTTGCATGTAAACATTCAGTATTCCTCAAAATGAATAAAAACAGTAAAATGCAATCTCAGAATTTTACGCAAAACTTTTATAATTGATTCTATTAAATGACACAAATATACTTTATGTATTTAATCTCACTTTATTAACCAATGTCTTTGCTGCTGACCTTCAGCGAACTAATTCAACCATACTAATAAGCAAAAATGACTTTAGATTAGATTTAGAAATAAGAGTGTTGAACTTCCTTCTGTATCCTATTGTTCTTTAATCCAGAGTGGCTGAAAGGTTTGTTTGAACGGCGCCCTCTACTGTACAGGCCTAAATATGCATTTCCTTCAGCCTGAGGCTTATTCATTTCCCTTTTGTTGTGAAAGGGCCTTAACATTTGCCAAAACTATTACTTTTTTGTTGTTATTAAAAAACAAACAAGCAAGCCCAGCCCAGCCTAGGTGAGAAAAAGTAAAGCAAAAGTAATGTAACGCATTACTTTTCATAAAAAGTAACTAAGTAATGCTCAGTTACTTTTTGGGGGAGTAGCGCAATTTTGAAATGCATTACTTTTAAAAGTAACTTTCCCCAACATGCGTTTAATGTAAACTCATTTAACATTCAAAAACTGACCTGTCAAAAGCTCTTTATTTAGTACACAACTTCAAAGAAACCAACAATGGTAAACTAGCAACTCATTTAAATCCAAACCCCACCGTAACCGTACTGTGTGTCACATATCTATAACACAAATTCACATATGGAAATGTACACAGTAAATTATGTATATTGTTCAGATGCAAAAACAACAAAAATAAAGATGTCAAGAGTCAGCGAATGTATTGTTTCAGATCAAAAATAAGGATTGAATAATCCGATTTATTTTCTCTTTTGAGCACAAGGCTTCTGTGTCTTAATACAAATATAAAACGACTTTGGCAGATTAAAAAACAAAACAAAAAAACACACTATACAAATTGCTTTCCTGCTACACAGAGTCCTGGCGTGTTGATGTGAGGTCAGTCTTGTCCTCCCGTGAGTTTGTGGAAGAGTTCTTCATCTAATGTTTCATTCTGGTCTTTTGAGCGCGTTGAAAGGAAAATGTATCCTCCGATATACTCGTGAACCACTTTGCAGTCGCAGCTCTGGCAGGAGAACGCAATGGACACGCTCTGGTCAAACTCAATGGCCACCTGTAACACAAATAAACACACTCACTAAAAGTCATCTTTGCACCAGCAACACGGGCTACAAAGGTCGTTTTATTCACCTGTTTAATCTCCCAGTTGACGTTCCATTGTTTCATGTTGGAGAACCTCCAGGTGGTCACAGGCAAACCGGTCGACATGTCGATGCGGATCAGCCTGTTGTAGGAAATCCCCAGGAGCTCATCTTTCTTGCTCCCTCTGAATCTGTGGCACGCACAAGACAAAGCGAAATGATTTTGATCTTATTTCATGATTGAAGGGCTCAATAAACAGTAATGCCAGGCATAAATCAATCTGTAGTTTAGTTAAATTACCTGAAGATACTA
This sequence comes from Phoxinus phoxinus, assembly GCF_949152265.1. Lineage (NCBI taxonomy): Eukaryota > Metazoa > Chordata > Actinopteri > Cypriniformes > Leuciscidae > Phoxinus > Phoxinus phoxinus. The sequence continues at coordinate 5,280,778 of NC_136891.1, read as the reverse complement.
TTATGTCTAATTTATGGGGGGAAAGATCATATTCAGCATGCGTTTGAATGATTCATTGACTATAGTTTGTTTAAACATATCACATGCAGCTGTGAAAGTCTATTGCATTTCAAGCACCAAAAATGATCAGTGCTTGATTATGAAATTAGACAATATAATGAAGGTAGACATATCAAACTCAATGAGAACAAAGTTACAATTGCAATCGAACCTTTAAATGGAGCGACAACACTATTTAATCTCAATTTAATTTTTGTTTTTAATAGAAAAATAGCCAAACGCACTTGAACATTTTAATGATGTGTTAATGTAAACTCATTTATTATTTGAGAAATTGAACTGAAAAAAGCACTTAGTTATGAGTACAAATCTTTAAAGAAACTTCAAATTTGAATCATATTTCATTGTTTAAAGGCTCAATAACCCTAGAAATGTCCCTGAGAAATAACAGCCACAAATCAACCTGTTGTTCAGCAAAAGTACTTGACAAATATGGCACTGGAAATGTTATGTTTTGATAAAAAAAATTATAAAAAAAATCATATTCAGCATGTGTTTGAATGATTCAGTGACTACATCATTTGTACAAACCGCTGTGAAGTATCTGTATATTTGAATAATGAAATTAATAGAAAGTTAAAATTGGACTATATGAATAATTGAATAGTCCTATGCATTTAGTATTATTGAAATACTAAATGAAAAAAAAAAAATATCTTAAAATATTTAACCTTTAAATGGAAAGACAACTCTCATTAAACGACCATTTTCATTTTTCAGAAAACAAGACTAGACAACTTCTGATTTAACTTTAGAAAAACTGAACTCTAAAAGCAACACAACTTCAAAGAATAATACAATCTTAATCATAATTTGTGGTAGAAGGGTTCAAAACCACACTCAGCCTTAGCATGTCCCTAAAAATGCATTGCACAAATCAATCTGTTGTTCAGCAAAATTACCTGACGATATATAACTTGATGCCAAATTCGGGCAGGGACTGCCAAGCTTGGATAAAACGCATTTTAGCCTCCATGAGGGAAAGCTGGGAAATATTGTGATGGGCCTCCAAGATTCGTGTGGTCAGCTAAAATAAGAAGAATAAATATTAATATTGCTATTATTGTAACAGAACTCAGTAGCCAATGATGTAATGTCATGTGAAAATGAGCAATATCCTGCCATTCTGTGTCGAGATGTAATTTCACCTGTTTGGTCTTGTACTTCTTTGCATATCGAGGAGAAACGAAGCACTCGGCGTTCATGTCCATGGACTCTACGTCAGGCGCTGCCTGGCCAGGAGGGGGCGCTAGACTCTTCATCTGCAGGAACGACTGGATGTTCTTCACCTCGGTGCGGTACGAGCTGTAAGCCATCGTCTTTCCTTTAGAGGCCAAAATACAGGCAGCTTTCCACTTGGCGTACTGCGTTTCCTGTTTTCATTTAGTTTTAGCAGAAGAAACAAATAAATGCAAACGCTCATGAAGCTTCTGGTTGTAATTTAACCCTGTAAAGCCAGACATATGACACAGTAGTCTGAAAAATCAATTTTTTAGTAGTTTATTGAACCTTTTTATGCATATATATAATGACATATTATTACAATGTAAAATAACTTTTCTATTTGAATATATTTTGAAATGTAATGTATTCCTGTGATGTCAAAGTTGAATTTTCAGCATCATTACTCCAGTGTTCAGTATCACATGATCCTTCAGAAAGCATTCTAATATGATTATTATCGTATTAGACATGTATTATTATTATCAATGCTAATATTTTGTGGAAGGTGTGGATTTTTTTTTCCAGGATTCTTTGATGAATAGAAAGTTAAAAAAAAAGAAGCATTTATTTGATACAAAAACCTTTTGTACCTTAATGTAAAAAAATTTTTTTTAAATAAATAAGTTTGCATGTTTTATGTTTTGTATCATATCTGATACTTTTATAGTGAGAATATGTAGCTAACATTTGAGGAGGATTTCCTTTTTTTTTTTTTTACTCAGAGGCCCAAACTAAACAGAAATATGCAAATTGGTGTTGTTTATTCATATGGCCAAAAAAGTAAGATGAAATTCAGATTTTTAACATCAGTATAACAGACAACTTACAAAAAATGCATTTGAAATTCAGTTGTCACTCTGTTTCCCCCCATAATACGTCTTAATAATATGAAGCTTAGTTTTATGATACAATTTCTTTAGTTTTAATCGTAGGGAGCAAATCATATAATGCTATGAATTACAATGATGATTGAGAAATTAACCAATAAACGTTCCTTGAAATCCTAATGTGTTATATTTGACAATTTAACATGATTTTTCTACAAAATTATAATCAAGTGACGTACGTTTCTTCAGCTCAGTAAATGTTTATTGTGAAATATTAATAAGAATACGTTTCTTATGTTCACTTTATAAAAAATCAAAAGGACGTGTGTAACAATCTGCATATAAAACACAAATATAAAACTCACATTGTCACAGCGAATATAAACCTCGTTCATTCCGTCAGCTGCTGGCAGTAACAGCTTAAGGCCAAACTTCCTCTCGGTGACGTTGACATCAGGAATGACCTCACATCCTGTATGATTAATGATGTGCATTATGTCGCTGATGCATTGGCTATATTAAAATGAATGATCTTCTCTCTGATTGGCCGCTCACCTCGTAGATGGAGTTTCTCAATGGGCTCCTTATTGGCAGACTCTTTGTTTTTGAAATAAGAAATGTTGGTGTCCCTAAAAACAAACCAGTACTCCTTATACGGCTTTAACGTCAATCGTTTGGGCCTGTAGAGCAAACAAATGAACAGGTAAGTAAATATGCACTGTATTTATTGCGGATTATAGCAGTTCTCTAGACACAAAAGTACTGTTTTGTACATGGAACCATGGTATATGAATAGGCTCTCATTCAGTACCATGACATGCATCTAATTAACATAGTATTATCGTCTGTATCATAGTCCTAAGATGACCTTTTTACACCTCAAATAAAAAAAATTTCAAAAGATTATTTGTTAATAATTTGCTTGGCTTTCAAAGAGAAATCTGTAACAACTTTTATACTGAAATAGTAAGTTGATTTATTTTTCTCTAACAATTTTGATAACCTTAAACTCACCTAAACAGTTTAAGTGTATCTTCCAGCTTTGGAATATCAGTGATATCTTCCTGGAAAGAAAAGCAAGTTAATATTCATAAGATGGTAAGACTTTTAATGTTTTTTGGAAGAAGTCTTGAAAAAAATGCTGCATTTATTTGATCAAAATCAGTTATGTTATAAAATATGATTGCAATTTAAAATGACTATTTTCTATTTGAATATATTTAAAAATGTAATTTATTCCTGTGATCAAAGCTGAATTTTCAGCATCATTACTCCAGTCTTCAGTGTCACATGATCCTTCAGAAATCATTATAATATGCTGATTTGTTGCTCAATAAACATTTCTTATTATTATCAATGCTAATATGTTATTGGAAGGTTATGCATTTTTTTAGGATTCTTTGATGAATAGAATGTTTTGAAAACCAGCATTTATTTGATATCAAAAACTTTTGTACCATAAATGTCTTTACTGTCACTTTTGATCAATTTAATGCATCCTTGCTGAGACAAACATTTTAATTTCTTTACAAAAATCTTACTGACCCCCTAAATTATGAACAGTAATGTATATAAACTACCTTAAATATCAGCCAGATTCATTCCAGATATAATAAGCTGGCTATTATACCAGGCAACCTAATATCAGTCATAAAGCTAACATCCTTATGAAGAAAATCTAGTCATAATATCAGGAAAATCACAGATACCAGGATCTTATCAGCGTTCCGTCCTTCCAGGGTGAATTCTAAGTTTGAGAGCGCAGCCTCGACTTCATCAATCTCTGGTTCGTTGGAATTAGTCAGTGGCTCCGTTGACAAGGTCAGTTTACAGATGTGATACTAGAAAAGATTCAAGTATTTTACATTTAAAAAGCCAATTAAGATGCATTGCAAAAACTAGCACCAAAAACTCATTTTGGTCAGTCAATAACGGAGTTCAACACTCAGAAGACACTGACAAAATGATACATTTTACCTATGGATGAATATAAATAGAGTTTTAATGGCGAGTTCTCAGTAAATAATTCATTTAGTAAATTACAAACTTTACTACATGCTAACATTATAAAATAAAAAAACTTTTTTATTAGGAATTTGTTGAATTTTAGCAACAAATGATGTGCTAAAGAGTGAGGAAAAGTTGGGAGAATGCTTGTCTGTGCGAGCATTATTCTGTCATCTGATATTCTGTCTTTTTTTGTTGTTCAGGCATGTATCCCATCATCCTGCATTCAAAACAGATTTCCCGCCCAAATTACCACCTGACCTGCGCCCACAGTGGCACAGTTAGCCAGATTTCCCATCTCACAATCATTATAGATATAGATTACCAGCACAAAACTGCGTAACTGAATGCTATTTTGTGTTGTGGAATGTCACATCCTTTGTCCTCAAAGTAAGTTATCTCATAGCTTCAGGCGAGAAAGGACGACACTAAAGAATTGACCGTAACTCAAAACCATTTAAGGTATGTCATGACACTAAATACTATTATGTAAGAGCATACTTGTCAGATGATGTTTTATTATAGTTTAACAAAAACTAAAACCATAAAAAATCAATTTCTCATTTTCCTTACTAGCTTAAGGTCAGAATTGTCTAAAAAACTTGTATTCAAATTTGTTTTAACTGTCTTTATATACCAATACATAATTAAAATGCAAGTACTCTGAAATAGAGAGTATAAAAAACTGAGTGACTCTAGTGTATTTAATCTTCAATAAACACAGCTCATTAATTCCATTCACTCCCACCTAAAAACGGGTGCGCGACTGCGCGCACGTGGGCAGAGCCAGTAATAGCGGCGGTAGTCATGGCGACGGAGAGTGACAGTCGCGCAAGCCAATCACTTGTTTCGCCCCGGTAGGAATTAATGAGCTGTGTTTTTTGAAGATTAAATACACTATAGTCACTAAATTTTTATACTCTCTTTTTCAAAGTACTTACATTTTAATTATGTATTGGTATATAAAGACAGTTTAAGTCAATTTGAAAAAAAGTTCTTTAGACAATTCTTACCTACCCAACCTTTAACTAATACAAAAAAAAAAATAATAATAATATAAAAATGTCAAAAAACAACACAATTACTAAAACTAACTAATATTAAAATGAAAACAGAAATTATAAACAAAAGCTAAAACAAAATATTAATAAAAACTATAATAGTATCTCAATGATACTAAAATAATACTGGAGCCAACGAATTTCTAAATAACTTTTCTTGCTTTCTGGAACTGGAATAAATATTCTGGAATAAATCTTAAATAAAATAATGAACAGAAACAAAAAAATATGTTCTAAGAACGTTGTGCTAACATCCTCATTTAGTTATGGAAACGTTATATCTTTTTTTTTTTTTTTCTCCTGTAAGTTAAAAACATTTTTTAAACGTTTAGAAAAAAATAATAATCTGATTTATGCAATCTATGCAAACATTAAGGGAACATACCATTTTATAATTTTGCAAACATTATGGGAATGTTACTTTTGAATGTTGTCTTAAACATTCAGTAGTAACTAGTTAAACAGTAGTAACAAAAAATGTTAAAAGTAGTAACTTTTAAAAAATGGTAGATGAACATCCAACTAAAACGGTTTAGAAAAAAAAGTCCCATGAATGATCAATAATACCGATTTTGTGCTAAGATTTTGAGAACATATTTAAAGAGCAGATAACTCTGAATGAATGTTCTATTAAAGTTTGCTCATAACTTTGAGCCACAGCTCTGAGGTTGTTCCCTGTTAGCTGGGGAACTGAGAACAGTCGTCCTGTACCTGCAGGGATGCGAACATGAGCATCTCTTCTTCAGTGCAGTCGATCTCCTCCAGCAGTATCGTCCATCGGGCCTGTTCATACAACTGTGTGATTCTCACAGCATCATACTGCGAGAAGAAAAAGCTCATTTAGACATATCGTTGTCATCCATAAACATTTGAGTCACATCTTAAAGATGCCATACTATGCCTGTTACAAAGTCTTGATTTTGTTTGTGGAGTCAACTGGAATAGGTTTTAATGCTTGAATTTTTAAAAAACATTATTTTTTCACATATTTAACATTGTTGCAACTCCTCTCTTCCCAGGCTGTCAGTAACGCTCTGTTTTAGTTCCAGTCCATACTAAGCCCCTCCTTTCGAAAAGTGCAATGTGCTCTGATTGGTCGGCTGGACCAGTGTGTTGTGATTGGTCAACCGCTTTGAGTGGTTGACCAATAACAACGCTCCTTACCATAACCTTGAGTTTCAACACACAACTGACTCAACTCAACCAGGCCTGCCCCTTGTTCTGCATATGTTTATTTAAACAAGGAATATTGTGACGTGTTTGTTCCCAGAAGAAAACTCAAGACTACAATGAAGGAATTTCAGGGCGTTCAGAAACAGTGCTCACTGATATAGAGAATAACTTTGCCGCACTTTTTCATGCTCAAACAGTTACATTACACAATGTAAAGAAAGTTGAACATGTAAAAAAGCATAATAGGTTCTCTTTAGTATAATGTGGTATAATTTACAGGAATAGTTGGTCTCTCACCTTTGGGTTGAGGTCAAAGAAGCAGTGGTACTTGAATCGCAGCAGGAGTCTGTCATTTTCCTGAATTCCCTGTTCCATCAGCGAGCGAGAGGAATCCAGCCACCTGCAGATCAACGACTCAATTAGAATACACATCACAAAAACTGATCAATAAATACAGCAATATATTATTAGTCAACTTGACAATTCTTATTTTTTTTATGTTGCCCAAGGGTTTTAATAATAGTGCACATTATTTTAAATGCATGTGCCTCGTAAACAGAATAACTTGCAGCCACATCTCTTCTCTTCTCTGATGATGTGCTTGCTGGCGTGAGGGCGGGGCAACCTGTCACTCACATGAGATCCACCAATACCAAACCACAACCATCCAACAATCCAATCAATTCCCAATAGACTAGAGATGCACCGATTGATCTCAAATTGAAGACTCAAAAATATTTATAGAAAATGTATCCATTTAAACTTGTTTTTATTATTCAGTTTGGGTAAAAGTATATGGTGAATGAGATCGAAATGATATCGTAATCGGCCTAGAAAATTGTAATCTGTGCATCTCTACAATAGACAAAATCAAGTCCTGTCCTACATATTTGCTTGGATAAAAGTCACAAGAGGGAAGAAACGATTATCACAACTTTAATTATTATAGACTTTATTATTATATTATATAACTTTATTATATCATATTATATATTATATAAATTTATATAACTTTAATAATTATTATTAATTATTATAGAATTTAATTATTCAAAGCGTGTGCTACTGTGATTTTACCATAGAAATGAATGTCTTTAGGTATGAGGTTAAATATATATTGTATAAAACAGTAGAAACAGCAATATGCTGGAAATAAATGCTGAATACATTTAAAAAAAAAATATGTATACATAGAGTAATATAGTTGTAACAATTAAATCACAGGTGTGTGGCTATTGTAATGGTGCTTAACGCTTTTGAATGAATGTCTTATCAGATTTTAGAAACAAAACTACCTGTGTTATGAACTGAAGTATGAAGATCTATTAATAAAGACATTGAATGAATCTCTATTCTTGGAGACATAGGGTCAGGGGTCAAACACTACATTCAAAAACGTAATTCAGTAATTTAATGCATCCTTGCTAAATTTAATCAAAAGTGACAGTAAAGAAATTAAAAATGTTACAAAATATTTTTATGTCAAGTAAATTACAAACCTTATATCCATCAAAGATTTCTGAAAAAAATTGTGTATCGGTTTCGACAAAATATTAAGCAGCACAACCGTTTTAAACATTGAAAATAATCTAAATGTATCTTGAGCAGTAAATCATCCTATTAGAATGATTTCTGAAGGATCATGTGACACTGAAGACTGGAGTAATGATGCTGAAAATTCAGCTTTGCATCAAAGGAATACATTTTAAATTATTTTACTGTATTTTTGATCAAATAAACACAGCCTTTGTGAATGTAAGAGACTTCTTTTTGAATGGTAATGTAAATGTGCCTGTCTGTGTCTTTCTCTTACCCAGCATTAATGGCTGCTTTGTCGTCCACAGTAAGAGGCTTGTAGAGTTTGGCCAGTTCCTCCGGTGGAAGGTTGGGCTGGCTGGCCGTCAGGGGACTCTCTCCGAACCACAGACTGGTGGACGACGCAGGAGAGCCGCTCTCAGGGTCATAGGTCGGAGTCATCGTTTTACTGTACAGACCAAGTGCTCCTGTAGAAAGTATAAATGTAAACTTGTAAATTATTATTTGTTTAAGACTTACATGTTTATCCAAACTGTTGATAACTATCCAAAAGCAATCTACAGTATTTTCTAGAATAAAAAAATGCATATTAAAGTGTTTAAAACTTGTACAAAATCATTTTTTTAATTTTATAATAAGATTTTTATCTGGAAGCCTCAATGCATAATGCTTACTTAATCACTTTACCTTTAGGTAAAATGAACTTTATTTACCTAGTTTTTGTTTAGTTTTTTTGGGGGGTATTTATTTATTTATTTTTGAAGAAAAAATTATGTAAGGTTAACAGTCTAAGAATGTATATTTATTTAAATAAATGTTTTATTGTTTTGTATATTTGCATGTTATTGGTTATGATTAAGTGTTTTTTTTGGTTTGTTGATGCTTGTTTTTTCATTGTAATAAAAAAAAAATCCACAAAATGCTAAATCCTCATGGCCATGTTCAGCAAATGAATACCTCCTGCAATTCCGCTGGCGATGTCCATGTTTAATATCTCATCAATGGCTGATTCTGCACTCTTGTCTTTTTTCTTTTTCTTCTTTGGTTCGTCTATTGGTTTTAGAAGAGAAAGTTCTTCAGATCTTCTAATGTCTGAGAACAAAGAATGAAAACATACACAGTTTAGTTAAGAATCAACTAATGTACTAATGGAAACTAAAGAAATAATGGAAAAATTAATTACTCAGCATTTTTTTTCATGTAAAAACGTATTAACTGGAATTGCACACACACACACACACACACAAAAATGTAAATCCTTATATATACATACTGTATATAAAACATTCTAACCCTTTTTTTAGTTTTAAATGTATTAAGTGTCTATTTTTTAAAGTTTCAAATTGAATTGTATAGAGGCATCTTCATTCAGCTGAGTTTCTCGAAATTCAGTGTAAAGACGCAATGCTGCATTAAAGTCAGACTAAAGTATGCCTGCTCTGATCCACCTCAGCCCCTAGTATAACAATATGCAATTCAAATTGTTGTGTAAATGCATTTATGCCACCTCTGAGCAGCATTAAACCGTTGCGTAGACACCTAAATGCCACCTCAGAAGTGCTTCTGTGCCACATTTCCAGTTCAATTTGGAAATTCCAGTTCTAGTATCAGCTTCAATCAAAAGTGTTAATCATAAACGTTTGTTTTTAATGATTGTCCATATGATATAATGTGGCATCTAAATGACACGAACCTCAATTAGTATTACAGCACATTCATACATTTTACACAATATTTAAAAATAGGTGAATTAGGGTAAATTTGGACCCTTTTGTCATGAGTGTAAAATAAAATCCCGATTATCCCAAATTAACCCAATCTCTTTTTCATGTAAGCATTTGCAATGTAATATTATATTATTAATATTTTACAATATAACAAATACATGATTTTCCTTTGCACTTGTTCTTACTGAGTGCTTTGCAGATCTCAGCCACGGCTCTGAAGACCACGCCAGAGAAGGTAACCGGGAGCTTGATGGTCTTCATGTTGGGCAGCTGGATACACAGGGGTTTGTGTTGTGGAGTGTATCGCAGGTCAGCGTCCGCCTGGACTCCATATTTATCCAGAGTCCAGTGTGTCTTCAGCAGCCAGCAGCTCTTCTGCTCCCACCAGATGGCATGATCGGACCAGTCCTGAGGAGCCTCTGACACAGAGAACGTCATACTGTGAGAACATGAGCCTGAGGCAATGCTCTGATGCCATTTATCTCCACACACACATATAGAGCACAACAGTAGGGCTCCAAAAGTTTAAAAAAACACAAGCAATTCCATAGTGAAACAGATTTTTGTAATAACATAAACCTTTTAAGACCTAGTACACGGAGGCAAAGTCCCCTTAAGGCATTAATGTCATTTCACTCAACGGTCATTCTTTGAAACGCCTCTCTGGCAGCTTTTTCAGTCATGAAAGTACAGCTCCTATCTCTTTGAATGGGGAAGCATCAAATTCTCCAAAGCTGTTTAACAAGCTTACGATTACATTTCATTTTTGAAATCACCAATGAAATCTGACAACAACTGTCTCATAAATGTTGTTTCTAAAGACTCATATCATGACCAGCCAATGCTCATGTGTAGTCATAACAGTCATAATCTGTTTATGTTATCACGAAAATCTCAGAACTCATGACTGTTTCTACAGCGTCCGGAGCTTCTGACGGCAGTTGCAGTGACGCAATGACTTTTATTTAGAAGGCGGGACTTATTTCGCCATATTGTGCATTGCACATTCTCCCATTCATAAGCTGTGTCCCAATTCAGAGGCTGCATCCTTCAAAGCCCACAGCCTCCGAATTGGGACACAACTATAGTGAGTGCACTGTCTTTGTGTACCAACAGTCTTTGACTGAGAAGACAGTCACTAGTTGCGTTTCCATTACAGATTTGCGCAAAACTTTTGCGATTTTTTTCTAAATATCGATACAAAACTATAGCGAAATGACAGCGTTTCCATTAACCGATGCTATGCGACTAAAACGTCATTTATTCCTCTCGCGATAAGTCAAAGATCATGGCAACGGACGTTGGTAGGTTTATATATCACAGCCACCGCACTGGCCATTATTATTATTAGCGGAAGGAGACATAGGCGTGTTATCCAAGCATTAATGGCAAGGAAAGACTTATACTGTGAGCGGCACATATGAGGAGTTTCTGGGTGTTACTCCCTCATTTCTGCTCCGAGGTCTTGATTGTGGCATTTCTTTGATGTTTAGAATCCAGCATTCCTGTAATTATTTTGTCTTTTATGAATTTAATAAACAACTCGTCTCGTATTCTGAACACACCGCGCATTCTAAGTCAGGTGACTGTATGTAAATTGTGTAAATGTAAATTATGCACAATTACATGCAACTAACCCTACAAATATTTTTACCTTAAAAAATGTAAGTTGAAAAATAAATTAAAACTATAAATAATTTATCTTAAAAAAATTAACAAAACGGTACACAACAAAATGATTAAAACTTAAATTAAAATGAAAACTGAAAAAAAAGGATATTTACAAAATATTATGACATACGATAATAGCATATAAATAATAGTAAAATATTTTTTTTCTTTTACTTTGCGCACGTTAATATAGGACTTTGAGGAAATTATTATTAAAGAGCTGAACAGGAAAAACGTTATGTGGAGGGGTTTAACGTGTAGTTAAACTATAACCATGACATAAACCAGACCAGATGCCACTGAGCAATACAAAAATGAGGCAATGTTTGATGACACGACAAATTCATTTAAACCTTGATGATTCTTCTTTTACTCACATTTCCTTCATCCTCCACACTGATCATCATCTGACTCACGCCCCGTAATTACTGTACCAACTAGAGAAATTCTGGGGTGCCTGTACTGTCATATACCTATTACATTGACTATAAACAGATTGTGTTCAAATGGCTTCAAGAATGATCATTTACAATTAAAGAGCTACATGGCAAAGCATAGTAATTAGCATCTGGGTCGTCTGATGAGTGTAGAGGAAAGCAGGATGTTTTGCCAACGTCTCTCTGGCTGACACAGTTATAGTGAACTTCAGACCCTGCGTATGCAAACAACGCCTGAGTCAAAGAACAAAAGCTCTGAGCACGAGGCTATACAAAGATACGTAAGGCAAACATGGGCGTACCTGTGCATTCAACCAGTGTTTAGGACTCTAGATCTGCACTTGAACGGGATCCAGAATACTTAGTTTTCTGTTCCTTTGTTTATTTTTTAACAGGGGTTTCCCATAAACTCTGACTGCTTTTTTCAACCCATCCTTACAAAACACTATTCTTACTTTGAGCTTTGGACGTGTTCTTACAAAGCTTTTCAGAATTGCACTCAGAACTTCTTTTAAATCCAAATGAAAATCTTGCATTTGTATTAAAGTAGCAAACAGAGTCTGAAACAAAACTGCAGTTAAAATGGAATGAAATTTAAAGACATTACTGCGGTAAGTGTAGTATTATTAATACATTTTTTTTTGTATGAATTACACATAAAATATGTTATCATACACACAACATATTAAGTATTTCCAGAAGCATTACTTCCCGGCCAAAAAAAGTTGCTGTTTGGATTTAAATAGGATTTAAATAAAATCAAAATTTAAGTTTTTTAGCTCTTAGGATGAACATATTAGCCTTAAGGTTATGAATAAGCTGGTGTGTTCCAAAACAATGACAAAATTCGTATTTAGGAGATACAAGCATTCAAAACTTATAGTCTCTCACTTCCGCTAAAATGGATCACAGATTTTTATGACATCAACGTGGATCAGCTTCTCATCACATCTTCTGTCCAAACAAATGCTCTCTCGAATCAAAGCGTCTCGCCCCCTATGCTATAAATACCACCTGGCCAATGCGACGTCACGGAGCAATATGGGTTGGAGATGAGTGTTCGGTTGCTCAAACGCTCAACTTTTATTCCGTTTTCTAATATACATGTATGTACGTTGATTAAGATTGAAATGACTAGAATTTATTCACAATTCTACTATTGAATCCAACATATCATTAGCGGATTCGCTTCCATGGTGCTGTCAAGTACGATTTGAAGTCTGTGAGGTAAACTAAAAGTAATTAGCTATTTGAAAAGGGGGAGGGGCCTTTTTAATATGTCCCGCCTTAGCTTCCTGAAATTCCATCAACGCATCATACAAAGCTGCGCGTTCCAAGGCACCTCAGTGGGCCTTTAAAGGCACACTATGCAGTTTCCGTCTTTGTCAAACAGCGACCACTAGAGTCGCTGTGGAGTACTTGTATTTAACGTTACTGACATAAATACCACTAAAGCAGAGCCATCTCTGAACTCACGGCCTGATCCCCTCCCCCCTGTATACCTGTATCTGTTCAGTAGGATGGAAGCGTCGGACATCGAACAGGCACAGATAGACTCTCGCCAACGAGTGAAAGCCGAGTGGGACTCTTGTCCGGTTCCTCACGCGGTCAGTTTCTCGTTTTCTTTTCCTTGACTCTTCCGACCGCGCTTTCTTAGTTTTCTTCGTCTTCTTCGTCTGAAATGCGTGCTAGTGTCTTCCATAGAGGCTGCTTCATATGTTGTTGATGTATGTGACGTTGTGCCGTAAAGCAAGTCATGATTCTCGCGAGATTTGGCGGGGCGCCACATCTCAAATCTGCATTGCTGGTTTTGCCAGCAGCGACAGCCTGCTTTGCTATCGGGATGATTCGCCCTACTACGAGTTAGTTTACCATCAAAATGACTTCGAAGCTGTTATATTAAGGTACAAACCTTGCATAGTGTGCCTTTAAGAGCCTATGATTGGATCATTATTGCAATGATTATTATGTTTCTAGCATGTTATATGTTTGTAAATTACTCACTGATCTTCTCTACAAGTTTGAGCATGAGACCCCCGACGTGGAGATCCCCTTTGACCCGTAATTTAAACTTCATGCCCTCATCTCCCTCGCGCTGGTCCACCTGGATGCTGAGCTCCCAGGAGTTGGCTATGGGAGTGGCCATGATTCTGCCTGCAATCAAATCACAGACAAACACAAACAGTCACGAACCACCACAGACACATGATATAATCTGATCCAGAAGACTATTCATGTGATTCAGTGTCACAATACTTTTTTCTTCATTCCAAACAGCATATTAATTATTTTATGATTTGAAAACAAACATTTATGTTTTGCTTGAAATGTGTGTTTTGTTATCTTATACTTCATTGGTAACACTTTACAATAAGGTCTCATTTGTTAACATTAGAAAACTACATCAGTTAACATGAACTATCACTTCTAAAGCATTTAAAAATCGTAGTTAATTTCAACATTTACTGATTTATTATTTAAATCAAAAGTTGTATTTGTTAACATTAGTTAAAATCACTGTGTGAACTAATATGAACAAACACTGAACAATCATATGGTAACACTTTACAATAAGGTCTCATTTGATAACATTAGTTAACCACATTAATTAACATGAACTAACAATGAAAAATACATCTAAAGCATTTATTACAGGGTTCCTACACATTTTCCATTTCAAAATTCCATACTTTTCCAGACTCAAATTTCAAATCTTCTCTATAGATTTTCAGACCATATTAAAAGTGACCCTATTACGGTTTTTCAAATATTCCCTTTCATGCAATGTGTAATGCAGCTCTCTGCAAAGGTATGAAAATGAAAGAGCACGCAATAAATAAAGTTATTGTTTCTAAAAAAGAAAGAATCGACTTTGAACCACTTAAAACGAGTCATCAGGAATTTGAATCCCACTTCCGTGACAGCTACACGTCACTGGGGAACCAACCCGGTCACACTAAATGCGTCCCTAGCACCTACTGTGTTTTTACCGTGCAATTTATACGCGAGAATTAGTTTTTACGTGCATAGGATACGCATGGGTAGGTTAGGGTAGGTTTAGTAGTGGTGTGGGCTTCCGATAAGCACTGTAAGTGGTAGACCGATCACAGCAGAGTAGGCTCGTGACAAGGAGGGATTTAAAGAGACTGAGGGCCCTATTTTAACGATCTGAAACGCAAGTGTCAAACGCAAAACGCAAGTAACTTTGTGGGCGGATCCCGGCGCTGTTGCTATTTTCCCGGCGGGATAAACGGCTCTTGCGCCTGGTGCAAATCTAAAAGGGGTTGGTCTGAAGTCGCTTCATTATTCATAGGTGTGGTTTGGGCGTAACGTGAAATAAACCAATCAGAGCGTCCTCTCACATTCCCTTTAAGAGCAGGCGCGCTTGTTCCACGGCGGATTGCTATTATAACGGCGGATTTGCCAGCGCACGCCAGGAGCGGTTCACAGCCGAGGAGACCGACGTTCTCGTCAGGACCGTAAAACACAGAGAAGTGACATTGGGGATGATGGGAGAAACCACACAAATTAGCTTCGGTTAAACAGGCGTATAATTTGGGTAAATGTGTAGCCTAATCTAGACTTTTCTTTTTTATCTAGATAGATCTTTTTCACATCTTCATGGACACAACAATGATTTCCCTCGTGTGTTAGTATTTTTCCTTGTAATAATGTATGATTTGCACAAATGAAAACTGCTGCGTCTGTTTATATTAGAGAATCAAAGTGGATGCGCGTTAACACACTACATTATGGCCAAGCACGCGCCCTTAAAATACCACATCACTAACACGCAACGCGCCGCTGTCTTTAGGCTATTTTTTTCCTGGTCAGTGGCGCAAGTGCTTTCTAAAACTGGAAAATAGCACTAGGGGAGTTTGCGCCGGAACACACTCCTCTTTTTGCGCTGAACCGCCCCCGCGAGTGCAAGTTACTTCCCTAATTTACAGACGTGTGTCTGTGGAGGGAAAAGTCCGCTGTGCGCTGGTGCAAAATAGGAATGATACATGCGTCGGTGTTCAAAGTCAAGTGCGCTGGGTGCAAGATAGGGCCCTGAATCATCGAACCTGTGTGAGAATCATGAAAAATGTGGTGATGTGCAATGTATATTATGACAAAATGAAAGCGTTTTTTGTAGGAGACCTCCAAAGCAAAATTAGGATATTCACCCCGCAAAAATGATTTTAAGCCAGTTATTGATATATTCTGCTGGAGTGTCAGTAGACATAGGTTATATATAAAACTATAAATTGTAATGTGCAAGCATGCAAAACAATTCACGTGCACATGTGAATAGTTTCTCGAGGGCACAAAAAAGTTTATCATATACACTACTGTGCAAAAGTCTTAGGCATGTCAGTGTTTTCACCCCAAAAAGTGTATTTAAGCCGGTATCACCTGTGTCCCATCATCACAGTTTCAGAGCATCCCTCCACCACCCCATCAGCTCACTCTTGGCTGGTTTTCTATCCCAGTCAAAGGGGGGATAAATTACTATATCTGATTTCATATATGTGTGTGAAGTGAACTCGTGAATGCACAGCATTTTTTTTTTTATTATTTTAAATTCATTAGATTTTCTATAATAGAAAACTAAACAGGGGCAATAGTCTGGAAATGCAAATATTTTTCCATACTCTGCTTTCTTTTTTCCATACTTTTCCAGACCTGGAAATTACTCAAATCAAATTCCATACTTTTCCATACTTTTCCAAACCCCGTAGGAACCCTGTTATTAATGTTAATTTCAACATTTTCTAATACATTATAGAAATAAAAAGTTGTATCTGTTAATATTATTTAATGAAGCGCAGCTAACATGAACAAACAATGAACAGTTGTATTTTTTATTAATAATTGTTAACAAAGACTAATAAATACTGTAACAAATGTATTGCTCATTGTTAGTTATTATGGCATTAATGGGACCATATTGTAAAGTGTTATTATAATTAACATTAACAAAGATTAATCGCTAAAAAAATCGGTTACACTTTATTTCGATAGTCCACTATAGACATTCTACTAACTATAAGTAACTTGTCAACTACATGCCAACTAACTCTCATTAGAGTATTAGTAGAGTGTAGTAGACTGTCATTAGACTGGTAGGTTAGGGTTAGGTGTTAGGGTTCGGGTTAGGAGAATAAGTTGACTTGTAGTTGCCAAGTTACTTATAGTCAGTAGAATGTCTGTTGGGGGACTAACAAAATAAAGTGTTAGCAAATATTAAGCAGACAGTCTATTAATACTCCATTGACAGTTAGTTGACATGTAGTTGCTTGTAAAGTTACTTATAGTTAGTAGAATGTCTAAACTGGACTATCGAAATAAAGTGTTACCAAAAAATCGCTTGTGCATTGTCAGTTCATGTTTGCTAATGTATTAACTACAAATCAGACCATATTGTAACGTTTTACCACTATTTGCATTATTGATTAGTCAGGAAATTGTTTTATATAGCATTACAGATATAAAGAATAAATAAAACAAGGGGTAAACATTCTGTTTTTGATGTAAGCACAGGTTTACATAGGCTACACAAAATGAGAGGGACTGACAGAGAACTAGGGTGGAGGAGGGATATGTGATTACAGAACAAGAGAGACTTCAGCTTAAAATTCCTGACAAGCTGAGACAAGACCACAGTCAGAAACAACAGAACGACTCACACAGAGCCGTCATCCTGCTGTCTTGTTGGGTTGTACATCAATAAACAACAAAGCCCGGGTCTTACACACAAAAACACAGAGTCAAGATCTGCTGTGTAAACTACACAATCCAAGACTTTATGGATCTTTTTGTGTGACTTAAGATGCAAAGCACTAATGTTGCATTTGAGTTCTCAATATTGCTATTTGGAAAAACCAGGTCTGTCCATGTTCACTAAGGAGGGTGGGGGAGGGAGAGATGTTTGGCTAGATTAGAGATAAAACACACTCTCTGAACTAAGACAACTATTTATCTAGCCCAAGGGCCAAGCTGGTAAGCGAGCTGGTTAACATGTCCGCAGGCGAAGAAAATGTTTTTACTCCTCCCTATGTAACAGATATTTGAATTCAGATATAAACAAGTAGGACATTTAATTCATTATACAAGATAAACTCATCAGCTCATGTTTGCATTTGAAGATCATGCCAAAATGGCTTCAAATAAAAGCAGCACTTCAACGTAAACAAAAATGCACTTCCTAGGGATTCACTTTTCCTGTTACAATATGCTGATCTGAAGGATCCATAACTGTGTCATCAACAACTCTTTTAATCTACAAAAGACCATAATGTAACTGAATAACACAAAATATATGCTGTAACTAAGGTGCTGCAAATGTCAATTAAAACCATATATGAAAGAATATACAATTACAAACATGCAGACAAATGAGTTGTGCTCAATATCTCGAAATACAAGAAATGTATGATTGTATATGCATTAGCCTATGTGTGTTTACCTCAGAACAGATCAAAGTCTTACTTTTCCCAAAGGAAAGAGTACAGAATGTATTGTAATGCATACGATCCGACGTTTTTCACAAATAACATGATGATATAAAACATTTCTTAAATAGGCTACTTAATCTACTTTTAGCCTATATATCAAACTCTCAGCATCGTTAAAACTCATTTTAAGCAACTTTTTCCAAATAAAAATAGCCCAGAGCAAACGAAACAGAAAACAGTTATGCTATATAATAATCTAAATTGAGTAAAATATATTTTTTTCCACTCACCTGAATGCGTTCCTGAGGATTTTCCCTTTGGAAAGTGAAACGGATCTCCTGTCCAGGTGGGCAAGCTGGAGAAAACACCGCCCAGAATTCTACTACGTCGAAGGCCGAGCTCATGAATATTAATTAAATCGTGCCGCACGTCTGTCAAGCTCTCCAATGGTAAACTCGCGTGCGTTAATTGCTTGTCGGTGACGTTACGGTGTTCGATTTCAGCAGCCAAGGCTTGTTTTATTAGTCACTGGCTTA
This sequence comes from Phoxinus phoxinus, assembly GCF_949152265.1. NCBI lineage: Eukaryota > Metazoa > Chordata > Actinopteri > Cypriniformes > Leuciscidae > Phoxinus > Phoxinus phoxinus. Next base: position 5,262,079 of record NC_136891.1, on the reverse strand, counting down.
TAAAGGTTAGGAACACAGTCTTCACCATAGTAGCATAATAGCGGTGTGCCATAGAAATACAGGAAGGGCCCGTAACGGAAGTGACTAAACAAGCCACAACGCAAATACCTGAACACTAACTAGGTTGTAATTGTTGCCCAAACTATTACCACATAATGACTAACTTGTGCGCTGTGTCTGCGAGATTGAAACCAGTTCGAGCCAACTAAACTAAAGATTTAAACTGGATTATACAGCCAGAAGGTTAGCTACGGTTAAAATGGTTAGTCACACCTTTTAATTTAATTTTGAACAGAATATTTTATAACTTACAAGCTGTCAACCCTGTTTTTTTGTCAAATGGTTTGCTTGAAAAGTTTATGTTACACTTTTAGTTTAGTTTTGTCTAATTTAGTTTTTTAATGTGGAATACAAGACATTGATTTAGTTAGCGTTATAGCCTATATCCTACATAATACACATTAAGTTTAGCACAATCCACGTGTTAGGCTATTTGGTCCCAATGTTGTATTTGACCATTTTAATTAATTTTTTCACAAAAGTAGGCTAAATATAACTGATGCTTAAAATGCGGATAAAATAGCCTATAAGAAAATGAGAACAATTAGCCTAATTTAAATGAATAATTTGTAATTGAAATATAGAAATGTTAGGCTATATAGCCTAATAAATATAAATCTTACCATAAAAATATATTTTTATATCCTAATCTTTCTTCTTTGCTTTCTTATTTGAAGTTCATCTGTCTTCATTCAGTTAATCTGTCCAGCAGAGGTCAGACTTTGCATACTAATATGATATCATGGAATTGCCCTTTTTTTTTGTCATGCACCATATTCTTTAAAGTACATTGGAGTCCCATACAAATACCATGGTATATGAATATGGTAATCATGCAATACCATACACTGTGCTGAGAGAGAGACATCCAATGACACATAGTGGTCATAAAGTGCAGAGAAGATTATTAGTTTATGAGAAACAGACAGACTGTTAACAAGTTCACAAATAGAAACCTTTTTTTCCCTAAACAAACTTAACCATGTGACATTTTAAACAAAACAGAAATGCCTTGAAATGTTTCCCAACTGTGTTTCTCCAGCACAACACCAGGTGTTGCTGTACAGCTGGTGTGCAGCCAGAGTTTGGCCGCAATTTCGGCTAAAGACTCACATAGTTTCTGTCTCCCTATGGACATTATTTTATGGTTTGGTAAACCTTTCAGGGAATGTGGACTTGACCAAAATATCAAATGTCAATGCTCAGCCTAAAGACCCTAAACATGCGCCGTTAAAGCAGACTCCCATGGGAGAAGTGTCCTCTTACATTTATGCTAATTCAAACCATGTCCAACGCTTATGATCTTTTGTTTTCTAGTTGAAAAGCACAACGTTAACACTTGCATTCAAAAACACCAGCCGGAATATTTCATCATAAAGAAGGGGGCAGTATATATCAAACAGACGCCCTTTTCTCTGAACTCAACCAATTACTCAGTTTATAATAGTTTGATCAGGCACTCAGCGGCATCAGCGTGTCAAATAGAGAATCTATTGTGCGGATGATTAGATCCTTCCCTAGCCAGTGTTAAAACTCAGGTCGGGTCCGATTGCGATCTAAAACCTAAATCCCTGCTAGGAATCCACACACGGAGGCCGGTGGGATCAAGCTACGCTCGCGGTGCGCTCTTTCCCTAAGTGGATCAGTCCATTAAGAAAAAAGAAAAGAAAACATTGTTGTTTACATCCTCCGTATGACCTCATTTGACCTCTCTGCTCCAGCATTCCTGCCATAGTTTTGACATTTAAGCGCAAGTACACGAGGCGGACAGGGAAAACAAGGCTTAATCACACCCAAAGGGCGAGCGGGAGATAACAAAACAACTTCTTAACCTGAGAGTTCAGAGGGGTGATGGATGCCACTCCATCTGCACATCAGCCTTTTAATTTTCTCTTCTCGCCTTTAAAGACGCTCTTCCTGCGAACCCAGCAGATGATTCTTTGAAAATGTTATTTTAATAATTACGAACGCCAGGAGGGCCTCTCTGTGAGGTCATTCCATATGAACTTGAGTTTTGATGCCCAAGTAAGTTTCCACAGCATGGGATGAAGCGTGAGCACAGGGGTTATAACTTTTTAACAACTTCATGCAACAACTTTTGCCTAAAAACAAAGAAATTAACTTCCGGTTACACTTTATTTGACATAGTTACATTGTACTTACTCAAATAAGTAATATTAATTAACTATGTACTTACTATAGATTTATAGGGTTTGGTTTAGGGTTAGTTATTTGTAATTATTTACAGTTATTACTATAGTAAGTACATGTAGTAACATGTAACTACGTCACCTTAAATAAAGTATTACCCAACTTTCATTTCAATATCTTTTTAGTATCACTAAAGGTCACCCCAAAATCAAAAAATAGTTTTTGGCATTTGGAACTTTATATTTATTATGCATATACGTTTTTTAAGTCAGTTAATGTAAAGTTGAGTTGAAATGACTTAAACATCCAAGTTGATTGTACTTTAAAAAAAAAATATTTCCACTATTCGCTCCGTTCTTCCTTTAATTTCTGAATCCAAGAAACTGGTAGCGTCCAATAATTTGCATTTGGAGTGGCATTCTGCACTTTTCATTAAGTGAAGATTCATCTAAAGGCACACTTCCTCTTCCTCTTCCTCTTCTATGTGATTGCTTAAATCTCACTAGATTATTGGATAGCCTTGTTCTTTATCACTTATCTTGTGCGACATTATATATTGCTACTGAAACAAATATTAAAAAGTATCAAGTTGAGTTGTTTGCTCATAAAGCTCCCTCTCTCTTATATATATGTGTATACCAAGATTTGGATTGTTCTAGAAAAATAGTTGTAGAAAATTCCAGAAAGTTGTCAACAGTTCTAAAGTGTTTTAGGAAGTGCTACTTATAAGCAGTAACGTTTGGTATGGTTGTTCCAATTTTTTTTAATCTGGGGTGACTTTTTTAAACTTAGGGCCTTTTTCATTGTTTTTAAGCTAAAGTTAATCGATTTATGATGCAGGAAATCGTTCAAAGTCAAAACGTTATAACCCTCGTGAGCACAGAGTCACAGGACACAGAGAGAGTAAATAAACAAGCCAAAAAGTGCACTGAACCTGTTGGTTCTCATTTAGTGCCGTATGGCGACCAGTTTAAATGAGTCTAATTAATTACTTTAAGCTAAAACACATTTACTGTGTAAAGAAGGCATGGTGCAAATGTAGTGCACAGAGGGCTGATGTTGACTATTACGGGTTACATACTCTAAGCAGCGCAGTCCTTTCTAGTTAAAACTGATTTATGCCATCCCGACGTTCCCACACTCATTATTTGTGTCTCACTTGAGTTTTACAATGTGCCTCTGCTCTCGATTAGCGATGAACCCCTCTAGATTTCTTATTTACAGCCACAGATTTAATTCGAGTCAAACATGTCAACATGGCTTAGGAAACAGTTGAGATCACTTGTGTGCACGGATCAGGCTTGGCTAAGTAAATATTACTGGCCTGTAGTGAAAATAAAGCCCGGCTCAGGTTACGATAGAATTAAGCGAGCAAATGTTTGCTGTAGTGACGTTGGCATGTGCGCACACCGTACAATTATTCCACAGACCTCACCGAGTGAGCTAACTGTCTCTATCTCGCACACACAAGCACAAATTACATAGTACAACCACGCGTATGATGATACATGCTCGGTCACTAGACTGGATTTCAGCTCGATGAGTTTAATATTTAGATTACAAAACAAAACCCATGAAGCAATCGTTCAACGCAAAAGGAAAACTTTCTTTCATCTGTGAAATATGAACATTGATATATTTTTCAGCTGTTCTTATTTTATATCACGAATGGGGATTCAGGCTGCAAGCTCAAAAAAGGGGGAGAAAACACCATAAAAGTAGTCAATGCCACTATATTTCTATACATTCTGTCTAATATCTGTCTAAGATTGGGGTTGGCAAGAGTTTAAAAAAATATATATTTTTTTAGAATTCTCTTTTGCTCACCAAGCCCTCATTTATTTGATAAAAAATGACGTAATATTGTGAAATGTTATTTTTATTCGTGATATATTTTAAAATGCAATTTAATCCTGTGATCAAAGCTGAATTTTCAGCATCATTACTCCATTCTTCAGTGTCACATGATCCTTCAGAAATCATTCTAATATGATGATTTGCTGCTCAAGAAAAATATATTATTATCGAAAAGTTAATGTCAATGGCGAGGAAAAAGTTAAGTCTCAAGACAACTTTTAAAGTTTTAGACAGGTGCTGGTGAAGCTAGAACTGATAAATAAAACTAATAAAATTAAAAAAAAACATGCTGATTTATGTAACAGAGTAAAAAAACATGATAAACAGCAGCATTAAACAATAACATACTGTATATTTAGCTAAAAAGGACATAAAATGTTGCATAAGTGAATGTTTTCTTACCTATGCTTTCAAAAATGAATAATTTGTTAAATGACATTGCCAACACCACATCTGCAAGAGAGAAAAAACAACTAGATTACAAATTATTGCAATATGGCTTCATATGCGAAACAAAGTCACATAAGAACTTTTACCCCCGGTTTCACAGACAAGGGTTAAGTCTAGTCCCAGACTAAAATGCATGTTTTTTGACCAAAAGCAACTGACCTTGTTCATATTTGTTAGTGCTTTGTTTTAAGATGCACATGAGTGATGTTTTAAGGCACGTTTGTAAAAGCTATTACATGTCTTAATTGAACTAAGGACTAATCCTGGCTTAATCTAAGCCCTGTCTGTGAAACCAGGCCATAAGTACACGACTTTCAACACATTCTAATTGTTGTTAAAAGTTTTAGTCACAAATGCTTATTTTTAAACATTCCTACCAACTAAAAGTTTGGCAGACACAACTGTGATAACACACACTAACCAGTGGGTTATACTTAGATCTATTCGAATAGAAAAACAGGATCTTTTCTCTACATATCTGCATGCCAGTCTCTAAATGCCTAATGCAAACGAAAGTACGTGTGACAGTCTAGTTTAGGAAATGGTCTACCCACGCTGGATCCAGTGCTATTCGGGGCTAAAACATTCAATAGTAAAACAATTCTTCACTGCCTCTCTGCAGACCTCTGCCATGTTTCTGAAACCTTACGAAATGAAAGCCAACAGGGGGTAGTGTGCAATCATTCTCCTCCATCTGGCCTGTCCACTTAAATTAGCCGGGCCTTGCATCCAACGGCATCTGTTTCCAATATGGTGCAAGGACGGAAGGGTGGGTGCTTGGCTTTGCAGCGGAAAATACAGCCTACTGTACTTTTAAATAGCCCACGGGAGAAGCGGGACGGATGTGGTCCGTATATCGCCTTATCCCCAGATTCCTTGTTGCTGGACTGCCACTTCTTCGGCTTTGAAAGATGTCAAATGTACAATTAGGAAGGAATTCGTGTAATGCCGTCTGTGCATGTGAGCGCAGCTCTGGTGGCACATGTTTCCCATATTCCATGTTGCACTGCATGTCGGATAGAAACATGCTTTGCTTTAAAAAAACTTGCAAATAATACCGCTTCCATTGATTTGAAAGTGCTCCAGCTTCCCCATAATTAAAATCGTTTTTCTTTCGCCAATTGCGTGTTTTACACCAAACTCTTGGTGCAGCAGTGAAACTGTGTTGAAAAAAAAAGCCCAGACTAGTGATGTTATCTTCACATGGCTACAGTTGTGAACGAACAAAGCCTTTATATAGCAGTCACACATCACTTCACGGCTATACGCGAACATAAATATTCCTGTTTTTACACATGTGCACATTCTTACGGTGCTAAATCATAAATCCAGAGCCTTTTTAACTTGTTCCTAAAGCGAGGAAAGGCAGTGAAGACAGTTCATACTTCTGGACTGCTTAGCCCAGCAGGTTCGAACCCTCATCCAGTGATGCTCAGACATTTCCTGTCCCAGAGTCTGGCTCAGACCGCAGCTTTAGCAGAGCTCTGTGGTGACTGCAGCAAACCTTTCAGGCTTTATACGGAGACAAAACGACGTACAAGAGCCACTTGCAAAGATTATATCTGTGCACAAACTTGTGTGACACAAAAAGATGAAGGTTTAGTTTTATTCAAAGAGAATTCTGTCATAATTTACTCACCCTCGTGTTGTTCCGAACCCGTATGATGTTAGTCTGTGGAACACAAAAGGAGATCTTTTGAAGAATGTGTCATGCAATTACAAAACTGTCCCAATGAATGAGGACTAAAGTTTAAGGACTTTCCATTCCACTTGCACACAAGTATTCCTGAAGCATGGAGATAGCAATGGTTTTGATTCGCAAGGAATACATGAACTAATAAAATGTATTCTTTCAATGCTTTGGATAAAAGCATCTGCCAAATGCATTCATGTAAATGTGGCAAATATTCTTAGGTAATATGGAAGAGGAATGAATTTGACAATCAGTGGTTTGTTAACTTGAGAACCATTGCGAATGGATCAATAAATCAGTGAACTGAACTGGAGAACCAGATTAATTTGTGAATGAATCATTCAATCATCAACTGATTCACTGAGGATCTGACTCAAAATATGGATTTGTTAATGAAAACATTATATTATAAGTCATATAAACTACGTTCAGAATAATTTATGGGGGTTTTCTTATTTGTTTAGAAGTTTACAAACTAATTTCATAGAAAAAAAGCAAACAGAATCCACAGAAGAAAGAAGGGATTTGGAACGACAAACAAACAAACAAACCAAAAATGACATAATGCTAATTTTGTGGTTAACTACTCATAGTGACAGTAAATAAGCCAACAGATTTGTTTAAACACCATGACAAATGAGTTAATGTTCAGTTTGTAATTGTTTGTTGTAGTTCGCATATATCTCAGTAGCAAGTAAACAAAAGATCGTTGTGAAAAATGATTTGTTATTGTACACGTCTCAAGGGACACCGCGCACACAGTGCCACATTGAGTCGCGATCTTAGACACAGGGCTGAACCGGCAAGGCGAGGTGTTGTGTGAAACCATCTGGAAGAGATCTGGCATTTTTCAGAATCCATTTTTGTTTATCCAGAGTCAAAGACACACAGAAGCGAAGCGGCCATACAGTTTCCAATGTTGAATGAATGAATTCCATTTTTCCATTCACACTCAGGAAGGAGATGTACTGCAAAATCTGATAAGGCTGATGACAAATCAGAAGAATTGCTGACAAGCTCCTGACATTTTTTGGCATGGCTTTCCAGAGCCCTCCATGCATGCTGAAATATAGATCACTTTGGAGGGCTCCTCTCAGCACAGAGATAGATCCTCAAGAAATGGGGTAAATAGTTTTTTTTTTTTTTTTTGAATATCCAGTAGCCAACTGTTTAAAAAAAACTGGTAACACTTTACAATAAGGTTTAATTTATTAACATTAGTTAATGAACTTTGAACTGACATGATCAAAGGTAATAAATGCTATACAAACAATATTATTATTTTTTGTCTGATTAATACAAATAAATAAAAACTGATTTTCAGAATAGCTATTAGATGATTTCAAATGATTTTTTTTCACATTGCTTATAGTACACTTTAGACATTCTACTAACTATAAAACACTCTGTAACTACATGAGTAGTCTACATGTCAATTAAGTCTCCTTAGAGTATAAGTAGACTGTCTGCTTAATAAAATTATCTTCATAGCATCCTTCCTGTAAACGGGCCTTTACGGTCTACTAATATTTGAATGACTTGTAGTTGCAAAGTTATAGTTAGTAGAATGTCTAAAGTTTACCATGCAGTCACTTGCTTGCCTTGGCAAATGCCACTTATTACGTTTTATTTGGAGGTATACATTTCAATTGGCAAGGTGAATAGCTTACTGTTCACTTGTTCTTGACGCTAGAGTTTTGACATTTAGAAACCAACAGTAAACTGTTTAAGTTAGATGCAATGCTTGAGGCAAGAAGTGACAGGAAACAAGATTTATGGATTGCAATTTACGCTTCTATGGTAAATTTGTTTCCGAGCTAGGAATAAAAGTAAATATTTGAATGTTTCGCACACTTTATCGAGTGTCAGTTGAATGTCCGCCATGCCCGTGTAAGTTTAGACGTGCTTTTGGAGTTAGTCCCTTCCTGTTCCTATAGCCATGGTTACAGCCTACGAATCCACAGACATTTGTTATAGTTGAGAGTTTTGAACTGCAGATTTCTCACACATGGAGAAGGAATTCAGACCATTGAGAGATCCACGTCCCACACTGTTTTCTGATTAAATACTCTGAGATATATATATATATATATATATTCAAGTGTTCTCCACATGCTTCAGGCCGCCCTATAGCAAGACTCCCCACATTTTTCAGTTGGATGGCATGCCGAACTCATCTGCGGTCATCTTCAAAAGAGCTGAACGCCTCCGGCAACACCTTCTTTGTGTTTGCGCGCTGCCTGAAACATGTTAAAAGGTTTCATTTCTCATTAAAGGCAAGCATCGTTAACATAAGCTGTTTGTAAAATATTCACTCCACCTTATATTTGGCAGTCAAAGGTCAAGAGGATCCATCAGCAACAACATGAGGATAATCCCGTTGACATTCCAATTTCGGAGCCTTTTCTCTCTGACTCATGGGAGAAAGGTCCTGCTCTGTGCTGGCAAGCCAGGCATCAAGGAGCAATTACTGTCGCATTAGGGATCATCATGACATGCTGCTCAAATACACAGAGAAGCTACTGTTTTCATCTGTTCCTTGAATGCACGTCCATCAGGTAGACACATTTAGCCTGCCTAAAGCCCGCCTGGAGAACTTTGAAGTGCGCTCGCGAGCAACAAAACTCACAGGTGTCCTCTAGTTGAACCTATCACAAACGATTTAGCACCTCTTGGCGCAATTTCACTTTATTATTCACGTACCCTTCTGCTGTCCTTTTAAGAAGAAACATGGATACGGTATATTCCGTTGATGTGATGATGTTATCTTTGGCAGGCGGAGAGGAAATGATTTTATCTTCCCGGTTTTTTATATGCTGAAATATTCACTACAAAGCATTTGCTAATGATTACTTCTCAATTACGTTCGAATGCAGTTTGTCAGAAACGTTTACAGACACTTGCAGTTACTGCCACTGGAATAGCAAATGTCATGCAAGATTTATCAGCTTTCCACTTCAAATATGTTGAAATAATCACTACAAATCATTTATGATTTTTCCAAAAAAAAAAAAAAGGGGGAATTAACAGCTTTCTCATTCAAATATATGTTGAATTACTCATTGAAAAGCAAATTGCTAACAATTGTTAACAAAAGTTATGTCTTTCACACATGCACACATGTAAAAGCTGCACTTACTGCACATGAAATATAAAAACCAGCATTATATAATTATTACATTTTTTACTTGAAATATATTTATACAGTAAAACTGACAGTTGAAATACAAAGACAAAACATAAGAAATTATGAGATCATCAGGTTTTTACTTGAAATATTCACTACAAATCATTTGGTAATTACTTCTTCTCAATTTCACTGAATTATCACATCGGATTTGAGTTGCATGAAGTTTGGAGATATTTGAGGTTTACGAAATTAGGAATTAATACCTTTTTCATTCAAATATATGTTGAAATTCTTATTGAAAAGCATCTCAATAATCCTAAATTCTGGCATTGATTATGACAAAGTCCATTATAATAGAATTATTAGCTTTATACTTAAAATTTGGACATTTGCTAATGATTGCTTTTATGGCTTTTAATGTGACTTACCACATTGCATCATAGTTTTTTGTCAGAAATGTTTGAAGATGTTTATAGGTCCTGACAGTGAACATTAGAAATAAAAATAAATGATTTTTACTTGAAATGTGCACAACATCATGAAGTTTGTCAGAAACATTTGTTGACAATCTCAGTAACAGCCACAGGAATATAATAATTATAATAGAAATATTTGCTTTTTATTTGAAATCTGTGGAACTATTCACTACAAAGCATTGCTTTGACCTGAAATATCACGTCACTTAATGGAGGTCATCAGAAACGCCTGCAGACATATGCAGTTCCCGCCAGTGGAACTGCAAATAAAACTTAGACAACAATGGACTTATCAGCTTTTCCTTTTTTCTTCAAGTGAAAGAGCATCGGAATTCTTGACATTCCTGTCAGAGCCGGCTCTGGTAATGGATCTCAAGATGGCAGGCCTGTATTGTAGCAGCTCATCTGAGATGTTCTGGGATCGCTCTCGGCTTACAGGAACCTCCCTGAAAATGGCCTCAGGTGCAGGGATTACCGCTCTTCTGTGTTCTGAACAAAACCCAGGCTGAGTTTCCCCTCTCAGTCCAAATCCCACAATGGGAGTTTACATCATAACCACAAGAAAGAAATGATGTCTCACCAAACAATGCGAGACAATGCGTGTTTATCCGACCCTGGACCTTGCGGGATCGCGCACAAAGTGACTTCTTAGACTTTCATTAGTTGTGGAAGAGAGGAGTGAGCGATTAGATGATCATCCTCGGGGTATAAGGAGTCAGATGTGTTTTTGTTCTGCCATTTTTTGTTGCGTTACCAAACGAAGAAAGCGAAATGAACGGCAAACCTTTTCACAGCACAGTTAATGTTTATAGTTAAAGTTAACAATTAAACACATCGATTCAAAATTTTCTTCTGCCGCATTCAGCCCGGATGTGTAATGTTACACAGAAACCGGAACCTGGTGAAATATTTGCGTAATGGCGCTGGAATGTGCTTTTAACCTATACAGCGCTCACCGTTTAGTCAGTGGTCAGTGATTTTACCACAGCAGGCCTTGAAACCATTTCCGCAAACACATGGCATCAAGGCTGTCTATGGTAACAATTAAGCCTTTAAAGATGCCTGGACACCCTGAAAAGACAAATTAAAGCCCATCCTTCCTATACACCAACCAGCCCACAATGTCTGGAGCTGGCGACCCCATCCCAGAGCTTTCATCCCGATCGCTCATCTAGCAGAAATTGATTAAAGGCCCTCTAGATTACTTCCTTTTCACAAAGCTATTATTTTCCAATAACAGGAGTCCAGATTGAAGACTGTTTAACCGTTGTGTCCCTCCACTCATTCTTATTTGTGTTTTTGTTAGAGGTAAATGAAGCGGCCTCGCTGTTTTTCTCGCTCGTCATCAGGCCCTAATACCGGAGCTGCTCGGGTAACATTAGACGCTTAAACGTCTCTGAGCACCAGACCTGTCACGGCTCTGAGTGAAACCAGTCACCCTCCAGACCTCGGCACAAAGGGCCCGGGTCACAAAAGGTTCTCTGAGAGAGTCTACTGTTGTATTTAAATGCTTTTGAAGTCACAAACAACCGAGTTCATCTGGATAATAGTGGTCCCTCATGACTTTGACCTCTCGGGGATGAGATTCCCCCATGACTGTAAGGCTCCTTTTCTTCCTACCGCTCCACTCATCACCTAAGAGTCATGCTATCCCTTCCGGGGGTCATCGGCAGGGTTATTGGGGTTAAGGGATCAATGCAATTTCTGCTGCCTTTAACAATGGAAGCAGACTTGCCGTTCGGGGATTAAAAATGTGGAAGTGAAACAGACTAACTAGACTATTAGCACTAGGTTAGTCCGGCAACAAAGGGAAAAGTTGGCCACGTAAGAAATGAAATAAAGAGGATTACGAAGGTGAAGCAACATCTCAAGTTGTTGTTATGGTTTTTCAAAACAGGCATGTTAGGTATACGTCATGCTTTCCGCTTATATATATCCTTTCCAGGGATAGTTGGCATGAAAATTCTGCCATGATTTGTTTCAAACGTGTTTTTTTTTCTTCTTCTGTGGAATACAAAAGATCAGTTTTTGAAGGATGTCCTTGTCTCTTTTTTCAATACATTAGAAGTGAATGAGGACCAGCGTGCCAAAATGAAGGATAAAATGCACCATAAAAGTGGTCATTATGACTTTTGTGCTATATTCATATGATAGTAATCTATTTAAAAAAGGAAGCGGCAAGGAAAATGAATATTTTGAAGTACTTTTGGCACGATTGTTTACATGCAATTTTGCCATAGCATCAATGCACTTAAAAAGAGAAGGAAAAAAATTATAATAAGTCAAGACAAGTCAAGTCAAATCAAGTCATCTTAATTTATATAGCGCTTTTAACAATGTAGATTGTTTCAAAGCGGCTTTACAGTGATAAACGGATAATTTAAGGTAACAGAGATTGTTTTGGTTTTATAGCGGTTCTTGAATAAAGATATTTTCCAGCTAAAGTTAGTTTTGATTGATTTACTTCCGTCGCAACGATCATTAGTTATTAAATTAGAGGCCGCTAAGACGACACTGTTCTCTCTACACAGACTTTAAACGCGAACCTGTGAGAAACACTGAATTAAAAATTAAGAATTAATTCTATAGTTATGCGCATTTGAATATGTGCGCAGGTTTGTAATTCCCTACAAACCAAGCCTAAACAAACTACTTTTCTGGCCTTAAACATTTTTATACAGAATTGTATCACTTCGGGTTAGATACACGAAACCGAAATTATCCCAACAATGGTATATCTGTGATAATAACATCCAAATTATCTTAAAGTCCAAAATTTTGTCACTGGATTGAGACTGAATTGAGTAAATGAGGTGGAGAATCAAATCTGATTAATTAATAAATCATTATATAGATCATATATTAATTATAAATCAGACTTTTGATCATTCACAAAAAAGCACAAATAAGATTCAGTTCTCAAGTTCAGCTCACTGATTTAATCTGTTCACAGTGATTAATGAAGGGCAAGATTGTGACTCAGTTTTGATCTGTTCGCCACACAAAGGCATTATATGGCTGCAGGATACAACAATACAGCGCACAAGTCACTTACGGATTAGATTACTTTTACAATTCTTCTATGGTGGTTTTGGATTGTTGAATTTCAAATACGCCAGTTCCCATTCACTATAATTGCATGGAAGAGTGACCAGCATATTATTTAAAACTTTTTTACGATACACAGACGAAAGAAGTGCACGAACGCAAAATGTTCCTTTTTGGATGAACTAATCTTTAAGAATGGAGTTGAAAAGGTAGAAGAACAGCTGGCTGACATCAAAAGATGAAGATAAAGAGGAATGAGACACTTTGATTTTTGAGAGGAACACCAGAAGAACGTTTGGCCTTTCAGAGACTACTTGGCAAACAGGATGTTCCACCGCTTTAAATACAGCAGTTATCCAAAACACCTGAAACACCTGCTTTTATCTGGGCTCGGTATCGGAACAGGAACATATTTTCCATTCTTGTTCACTTGTGTATGGCAACTTCAACCAATTCACGTCTCACTTTGGCAACATGAGACATCTGAAGGAATGACTGCGCATGAAACAACGACCTCAAAAGAGGGGGAAGTCCGCTTGAGGGAAAAAAACAATATGCTTACAAATGGTTTTGCCAAGAAAGCATTACAGTACATACGCACATGCAGGTGGTCCCAGACACGCTACACAAACAGACGCGTTTGATCGGACAGCATCTTCCCTGGTGGCTTTAGTGATTAATCTGATGGTGACTGACTTTTATCTGGAGACACCTCACGTTTGGAGACAAGTAAGAGCAGGTGCTGATATGTCTCATGTCGTAGGCCTGTATTCTCAGCTCAAGAGCATTGTGGAAAATCGTGAGGGTCAATGAAGATGCTCTGAAAAATAAAAAAGCAGAAGAATGAGTAAACACTACAATAGCAAAAAAAAATTTTTTTTTCAAAATAGCACTACTTTTAGCACGGCTAATAATCAGAATAATGTTTCTTGAGCCGCAAATCAGCATATTATTTTTGAATGATCATGTGACGCTGAAGACTGTATCGATGCTGAAAATTCAGGAAAAAAATACATTTGAAACATTATTCAAATGGAAAACATATTTCTAAATTGTAATATTTCTTCATAATATTGCTGTTTTTACTGTATTTTTGATCATATAAATGCAACCTTGAGCTTCTTTCAAAAAATCTTATCAACCACAAACTTTTGTTTTAAAGCAATAAAATTTAGATAAAGTAATGCATTAAAAATGCCTCTGGTTTTAACTTTTAAGAATATTGTGGGTTATTTACAACTTAATGTAAATGGGCGTACTAATCGTTTTAATGCAATTTCACCATAGTCTTTACACATAGCGTTCAACATTTCAATTGTACAAATTTTTCAAACGTACTTCAAAGCAAAGTTCAATCACTTATCTTTTGTTCCTAAACTTTTCGTCCCATACTGGTGGCCAACACAGCGAGCTTTCTGGAGCAGATGATATGACTTGCGTCTCCTGAGCAGACCTTTCATCATCAATTTGAGCGTCAAAAGAACAAGCGCGTTTTAACGAGGAACCACAGCGTACTTTTCGACGGAGGGAAACAAAGCTAGCTTTTGTGCGCCTGTTCTGGGAGGCCGGTAGCTCTTGTCATGTACATGTGAAATTAATTATGAGGAAATACTAAAACACTTGGGTGGAAATTGCTTTTCACCAGATGTTCCGCATGTGAGGATCAATTTAGTATTCTTAGCAAAGCGAAATGACTCCATCAGTTCGATTCTGGCCCCTTTGATGAAAGCCAATCTGTCACTCAAGGCACGTAAAAAGGGAGCTGAACTTCTATGCTACTGTTTGTTCCACTTTATGGAGCCTGAGGTAATATGATTACTTAACCAGGTTATGAAAATAGAATGTATGTTCTTAGGTAGAATTTGACATAATGACAAGGGGGGCCCAGTCTTTCTCAATGATCCATACACAAACCAAGTGAGAGGGCCTTTTTCTCATTCTCATTCTCAGAGACGGGAACGGAAAAGGCCAAATAAATCAAAGATGAATTACAGTCTCTATATGAGATAACTGTGTGATCTGAGAATTAATTACATGTCTGCTTTTAAATAGGACCTCTGTCTCCTCTCATTGAGTTTATCTTCCGTCTTTTAAAACGCGGCATGGCTCACATCCACGTTAGCAGGTCTGCAGGCAATACAGAATATTAAAAAAAGGTTGTGAACACTGACTTTGAGCCAGATTTAGAGTTTGGTATAGAGCTCTGTAATGCTTCATGGGATTTCTGTCTGATTGATAGTGTTGTGTCACGATACAGAGAAATGAGGCGCAGATTATGCACTCCATCTTTTACAATTATGCATGTACTGAGCTCAATCTCAATTGTTTATCCTACACAGGGCTTTCGCTTAAAAAAGTCTCCTCTAGAGTTTCAGAAGATGACTCAATGTTTCAAACTCAAGATAAACTCAGATATTTCTCAGCAAATTCATCCAGTATCAAATTATCTGTGCTGAGAACTTCAATTTAACAAGTGAAAAAAACGTATATTCAAAGATGATGAATTAAATTGATCAAAAGCGTCAGTAAAGACTTTTATAATGTAAAAAAACAACACCATTCTATTCATCTAAGAATTCTGAAAAAAATATCACAGTTTCTACAAAAATATGAACCGTTTTCAACATTGATAATAATCAGAAATGTTTCTTGAGCTGCAAATCTGCATATTATAATGATTAAGGATCATGTGACACTGAAGACTGGAGTAATGATGCTGAAAATTCAGTTTTGAATCACAAGAGTAAATTACATTTTAAAATATATTAAAATTGAAAACAGTTATTTTAAACTATAATAATATTTCACAATATTACTGTTTTTACAGTATTTTGATCAAAGAAATGCAGCCTTGGTGAGCAAAAGAGACTCCTTTCTAAAACATTTTTTAAAAATCTTACTAACCCCAAACTTTTGAAAGGTATGTATCTCTAAGCAATAAAATGTTTTTCTGGTTTTAGCTTTTAAGAAATATTGTGGGTTATTTACAACATTATTTCTATGGGCAGCATTCGAGACATGCTGACGATTACCACAGACAAAAACAGTAAAACAGCAGGCGAGAGGGCAGCACTGTGAATAAACATTTCAAATATGCGACTATCACGGTGTTTTTAAAGTATAACCATAACATGTGTTTGCTTGAGACCAGTGTAACGGAATCAGTTCCCAACCTTGTCTGTGCAAAGATATAAACAATCTTTGTTTTAACCCATGTCATGATCAGCTAAAAACAATAAACCTGGATACTTGCACTTGGTATCCGGTCAGGGATATCAGGAAGGAACATAAAAGGAGCGTGATGTAGTTTGGAATAGTATGCAGGAAGTCCAATGCATATCCAATAGAAATCCTCATCAATCTTACGTGTCACATTTTTATGCATAGGGTGAGCATCAATATCATCTAAATCTCAAAAACCAATAAAAATAGCACACAGTATACATATTGCATAGTGTGCAGTATGCCATATACTAGTATTTATATGCTTTAACAAAGGTAGTTCAGTCATGACAACTCTCAGAGAGTTTGGGATGGTGATGGATATGACAATGTTAATGTATTTGGTGTTGGCGGACTATATCTGCTACACTGCTGCAGCAGAGCAAGAACAGAGAGACTTGCTGCTGCCAATACATCCACAGACACGCTGCTGTGAACATGAAAGAAGAACAGCTGCTGCTGAACATATAACATACATGAAATTACTTGTAGCAGATCTATACAGTTGGAGCAGGGAGAGGTGGAGGGTTTCTGACTGCTTACAGCATACACACTCAAACAAACTATTCAAAAGTAAAGCTGGAGGCTCGTTGGCTGCAGAAATCCAATCAGCTTGAGCCATGTTAGATGATGTCATTGTTTGCTGATTTAATTTAATTAATTTTTTCTTATATATTATAATTGATTGCTAACCATAGACATTAAGTTGTATATATATATATATTTTATATAGCATGTTAGCATATTATATGTTTAGCAGCAGTTTTTAAAACTAGGGCTGTGAAACGATTAATCGCATCCAAAATAAGAGTTTGTGTTTACATAATATATGTGTGTGTACTGTGTATAATTATTTTGTATATATAAATACACACATGTGCATGCATATATTTGAGAAATATTTGCATTATATACTGCATATATATTTTTATATAATTTATATTATATATAAATATAAATATTTTATATATAAATAACACATTTTTCTGAAATATATACATGCATGTGTGTGTATTTATATATACAAATTATACACAGTACACACACATATATTATGAAAACACAAACTCTTATTTTGGATGCGATTAATCGCGATTATGGAGCTAATTGATGGAGTGTGTAGCTTTTCATTTCTCTAACAACCACATAGGAAGACACATAATGGCCATATTCCATTGTGAAAAAATGGTTAGGAGAGAACATGAAGAATCAAACTCTTGATGGAAATAACATCTCAACATTTATTTCCATCAAGAGGTGCATCAATGAAAGATCTTGTATTGACAATGCAAGAGTCCAGCACTCTGTAAAGTCTCCTCCAGCACATCCCAAATACTTTCAATTAATTTAAGGTCTGGACTCCAGACCTGAGATGAAATTCATGTGTGAAAAGTATTCTTCATCCTCCCTCCCAACCATTCTTTTACAATTTGAGCCTGATGAATCTTGACATACTAATTCACTGACTATTTTTGAAAAAGTGTACATTTTATAGAGCATAGAATTCAGTTCAAAGTAGGTTGCTTACTGACGTATGTTCTGAGTATGATCTCTTCCTGTTTCCTAAGGTGGTCTCTGAACATCAGGTGGAAGGGGTACCAGCGGATTCAGGGAGGTCTTCGAACCTGGATCAAAGAGGTGTATTCTTGAGCATCTGGGGTTTGTTTACGACAATGTTAGTGGCACATCACTGTAATGGAGTGTGTGACGAGAGAGAGAGAGAGAGAGAGAGAGAGAGAGAGAGAGAGAGAGCGAGAGAGAGAGAGAGAGAGAGAGAGCGAGAGAGAGCGAGCGAGAGAGAGAGAATTGAATTTGAAAACACATTTTATTACAATCAAAAATAAAACATTATTTCATTACATCATTCTACATTAAGATGAAAAACAAACAAACACATACACAAAGCACACTTTATACTTCTATTCATAAATAACACCATAAAAATACTCCTTTACTGCAACCAAATAGCAAAAATGAATGCCCCTTCATGAACAGAACAAAAAACCTCTCCACTACACCATTTCATTTCAAACAATGACAAATCATTCATAGCCTTGAAAAAATTAAAATCTGTAATTATTCTTGACTTGATTAGATTTCAAAACGGGTTCCATAAATCAGTGGTTCTTGAAGTAACCAAAACAAACTTGAATTTTGTCCAATATTAACATCAAACAAATTCCAAACTTTAAAAATGTTCTGATAAAAAATTGGTCAAAGAGAGAGAGAGAGAGAGAGAGAGAGAGAGAGAGAGAGAGAGAGAGAGAGAGAGAGAGAGAGAGAGAGAGAGAGAGAGAGAGAGAGAGAGAGAGAATTACAGGCACAGTGTTTACCCACGCGGATGAATAGACATCAGCCGCTATTTGATTCTCTGCTGTAATTTAAGGCAGTGTTTGATCCAGCTGATTATTCTCTACACTTTGTGAACCCAGAGCAGTTTTTCACAGAGATAAATAGAGCAAACAGGCAATTAAGTCACATGACCCATGAGGGTTGGAAAGTTGCTGCATACTGATTCTTGCTTACTAGCACCAAATGTCTTCATTTACTGTTTTCTTCTGTGAAAATTCAGAATAATGTCCTGGACGTAATATAAATACAATTAAAATAAAACGTACTTTATTATTTTTTAATAGAAGTAATTTATTACTGTGATGTCAAAGCTGACATTTTCAGCATCATTACTCCAGTGTTTGGTGTCACATGATCTTTCAGAAATCATTTGAAAACATTTGTGCTGCTTAAAGTCCCCATGAAACCAAAATTGAAGTTTTTTGTCTTTTAGTATGAATATGTTAGTCTTATCTATCTCTATATGTTATCTATAAGCTAGTGTGCTCCAAAACAATACCAAAATTTGAATTTGTATGATAAGCATTCAAAACTTACAGTCTCTCACTTCCGCCAATATGGATCAATGATTTTGATGACCTCACTCGGATGACATCAGATTTTCTGTCCAATCAAATGCTCCGCCCCCTACATTATAAATAACTGTGGCTGAAATCGGTCACTTGTTCACACATGTAATCTTTTCTACATGGTGAATAGTAAAGTGCACTATATAGGGGATAGTGAACGATTCAGAGTTTAAATATGCTTTCCAATGGGGCGAATGAAGTCCGATTTCATGTTAGTGTCACGTGAACTCCCGCAGCGCACACATCCGTCTGCTTCGGTCCAGAGACACGATACACAGAGCGGATCATATGCATAAGTCAGCGCAGACCAGAAAACATATCAGACCCATTTGAATTCTGCACAGATTGCTCTATTTTAAAGTGATATGAAGGAGATTAGGAGGAAACTGCGGCTTTACCGAGCTCAATGGCTCTGGCCGAGCTGTGATATAAACTAAACGCTATTGGCTATTTAAAAAAAGGGGAGGGGCTGATCGATATGTCTCGCCCTGTCTTCCTGTTTCTTTTTTTTTTTTTTTTCAAAAAACATCTGTATGGCTTCAGAAGACTCATTTTTAGTCCCATCTATATTTTTAATGGTATAGGTCATTGATGTTGTGTAACTACATAACATTAGTATGTCTATTATTATACACAATAATATTAGTGTGTGTATTAGTATACACACAGTTTCATAAGGCAGATTAAATGCAAGTGTTGAATTCCTACAGCTGGTCGCAATGAAAACATCACTGCCAGGGTTATGTCAATATCAGCTAAGATGCAGAAAAGACAAGCGCAGGCATTTAGATAAGTGTTGATAAGTGCACAATTGCATCTAGCAAAATACAGTTAAACATGAGGATCCCGTACCGTGCCACAAGAGGCGTGCTCAGTTAAATGTTTACACAGCTGCTCTCAAGATTATTATTATTGTGAAACCACACACTTTTAATGTTGCTGTGTGGATGCCAAGACGTGTCTGCTCTTTACCTCCCTTCTGAGCACTTCCAACTTCTCTCCGTACTGAATAGAGCTCAAAGTGACAGATTCATGGGAGATTCGGTGAACGTTCGGCCATTATATCGCACATGTCTCCGGCTGTGTTTTAGAAAGATAAATAAAGAAGTTGTTGCTGATTTTACGGAAGAAAAAAGCCTGTCGTCTGCACCTTACTGGGCCCTCTCTTTATTTAACCTTTCTACAAATACTTGGCATGCTCTATCTACAGAGACACTTGAATAGTGTATCTGTACAGATACGCTATTCAATAGTAAAAATAGTAAAAAAAAATAAACTATTGAAGTAAAATAGTTAAAATAGTAAAAATTACTTTGACCCCAAACAAGAATTTTTGAAGAATGTGGATTGGTACTAGGGACTGTCAAGTTCAACAATGAACAAAAAGCATCATAAAAGCAGTTAATTTGACAAAATGACAAATATATTAAGGCAAATCAGCTTACACTGAAATGGAATTGTTTGATCTAGCAGGATTATTCTAATTTGAAACAATGTATGTGTGAAAAGTTCAACAAATAAAACTTGACTTGACAGGACTTATTTGTGTGTTATTTAGCCTACTGTAAAACTTACCTTGAAAAGAGTCTGACAGCTGTAGTCACCATTCACTTTCATTGAAAAGAGCAGCTTGGACATCTTGAAGAAAGAAAATCAGAAATGGGGTGAGTAAAATACTGACAGAACTGTTTGATTTTTGGACAGGAACTATCCGTTTAATATCTCAGAAGAGAATGCCACTCGCTTGATATTTGTTTATAAGTTCTCTAGACCAAAAGCGCTGACATGTTTTTGTACCATAAAGGGTGACTGGAAGGGCAGAAATAGATATGGACAAAACGAAGACTTCTAAACTCAGAAATACTTGACAATCATTCCTTTAACAAGTCCATCTGAGGTATGGGACATACTTGTAAAGGTTCTATGTAAATTGTGTATCTTTCCATGAAATAACACAAGCCTCTCACATGAACTCTCCCCATTTTGTTTGACGTGTACCCAAATGCAGTGTTTAGGTTTGTCTATCTTTGGTATGTGCACTTAAGGTTGCCTCTCAAGTGTAAACCTGCAGGCCAGGAGACACAACCCACCATCAGATGCCTCCAAATATCCCTCTTTGCAGACGTGGTGTCAGTCAGTCGAGCTCAAGTGACTGTTGAAGACTTTGTCAAAGTTGAGGGGAAAGATTAATGTCTTGTTTTCTCTACTTGTCAGATGATATATGTGGAATAGGTACGAAGTATGCTGCCCATTTCGAGGTCACGTCTAACCGTAAGCAGAAAATTATATTTGGGTAAAAAAGAAAACCTTGGCTTAAAAAACGTGCGCGCACACCAGCCACATCCTCTACTGCGCAGACTCCGGCGCGTTTCCTTTCAACTGACACTTTTTGACGTACTTCGTTGATCAGTAGCTGCGTTTTCCGTGGCCTAATTGAAATTTAATTTGCCACTGCATCCATTAACTCAAAGCCCCCTCAGGATAGGAGTTTTTAAAAGGTTTCTGCTTCTATGTATAGCCGGACCTTCTTATGTCTGCGGAGGAGTCTATAAACAGCTGCATGTGCTTAAGCGGAGAAATGTAAATCTTGACACGGGATGTTTATGCAGCCCAAGCTTCTAATCATGCGAACGTATAATTCAGTGACATGTGGTGTCTTTACGAGACCAGTTTGATTCAAAGGGCAGATCCCTGTATTTACCAGTCTCTCTCTCTCTGAACCCCGAGCGCGTTATATCTCTCATCTCACTCTTCAGATCTAACTTACAGAAGTTTTCTGTAGTGGTAGAATTTTTTCAAAGCAAGCTGTCTTGGAATAGATCACCAAATATGTAAATATATTATTAATTCATTAAAATAATTATTTACTCATTTGTTGTTGCCACGTTGATCAAGTTGACACATGCGCGCGCGCACACACACACACACACACACAACACACACCATAAACTCTCCACAAACATGTGCGCTATATTCCAAGTCTTCTGAATTGATATTATGAGAACAGACTTAAAGTTATTCACGGAAAACAACACATTTATTGATGTCCAACCTGAATCCTATAGGCACAGTATTTGAAAGCGACGACAGAGGGGAAGCTTTTAATTAAAAAACGGCTTTACTTTTGGTCTACTCCTCACACAAAGCTACCATATGACTTCAAAAGACTTGAAATGTATCACGTGAGTCATATGGACCACTTTTATTATACTTTTATAGTGCTTTTTTTGGCCTTGACAGATGAAGATGAAATAATGACAGAATTTCATTACTTTAAAGCTTTCAAAGAGCACCGCCTCACACTGTTCAAG
Organism: Phoxinus phoxinus; assembly: GCF_949152265.1. NCBI lineage: Eukaryota > Metazoa > Chordata > Actinopteri > Cypriniformes > Leuciscidae > Phoxinus > Phoxinus phoxinus. The sequence goes on along the minus strand of NC_136891.1, from coordinate 5,239,760 downwards.
CGTGAAGAGAGCTACAAAACCTCTTTTACTCCAATTATGAAATTGCCTTCTCAATAAAACATTTAAACATGATACATTTTCTAGGAAGAGAGTAAAACTGTGATGAAAGTCTGTCTAGCATGCACCTGTTTAATAATTTGCTTGAACTTTACTACAACCTGTCTTTTGTCCTTTGACAGACAGTCACTATCCATTTTAATGTTTCTATTATTGCTGTCTAGTCCTAAAAGGATTTCCATTACTAAATATAGCGCTATATAGTCCAATAAAACCATCAATATAACTCTGCAAAGTACAGAGAATGTATCCAAGTCAAAGTCAAAGAGTTTAGAGAACTTCAACCTGAAAAGTATAGGACATATTTCAACATCCTTTTTACATCCAGAACAAAAATTATAAAACAGTCATTGCTACTAGGCCTATATGTAAAATGTCACTGGTTATATATATCACTGGTTATATATATACAATGTCATCTCATATATTTATAACCTAAATATATATAGGCTATTTTTGTTTGTTTTTGTTTTTCATGAAAAAGAGCATTAATCATTATTTAGGATTTTCACAATAAAATCAGCTTTGACATCACAGGAAAAAAATACATATTAAAATACATTCAAATAAAAAATAGTGTAATAATGTTTTACAATATTACTGTTTTTACTGTATTTTTGTTCAAATACATATGACTATATGACTGGAGGGATTGATGGTTCCATAGGCAGGATTACAAAGACAAGCATTTATTTTCTTTAGAATAATGTGCATTGATGAACCATTCACAAAATACTGAGAATATGTATTATTAAAGTACACAGAGTCCATTTTGATATGACTTTATAAGCTTGAAGCACTAAAAGATGAAAGCAACAATCATATTTGCTTAAAGGACAAGTTCGGTATTTTACACTTAAAGCCCTGTTTACAGACCGTATCTGATGAAATAGAACGGATAAGATTAAAATTTGGACACATGCTCCTGTCCCGAGAATTTTAGTTTTATTTAGCGTTTGTGGACCTATTTTGCCAAACGCGTCACACCCAGATTCTTCCGTTGAGAGCTTGAATAATAGACACCAGTTGGTGGCGATAATGCACCTTTGTCGATTGCAAGCAAACCACTGGCATTTCATTTAATACACAGAAGAAGCAGAAGAAGAAGCGGCGGAGGAATATCGTACCTCACACAGCACATTCAATACAATCAATGCAGTTGGACAAACACTACGATAAAACCTGTTGGAATGCATCTTTTTCAGCGTTTTTTTTTGGGCCCGTATCAGTGAACACCCCTGACCACTCGGTGAGTTTCAGGTCTTTGTAAACGAAAGTTTAATGTGTTTTAGGAAGGAATCTTCCAGTGGCCATAGACAACCATTGTGTGGGGGTGGGGGGGAAGCGAAATAAACCCAAAATTCTCACGACAGCAGCATCTGTCCAAAGTTTAAACTTAACCGTTATATTTCATCAGATACGATCTGTAAATAGGGCTTTAAGTGTAAAATACCGAACTTGTCCTTTAAAACGATTAGTGGGGTTCTAAGCATCATTGCAAAGACACAGGGGGGTGGTCCGGGACAGGGTTTAAGGGGACCCAACTCAAGCACGTCCGATGACCAGTGGAATGTGTGGTGTAGCATTCTGCCAAACAACTGTTAGCACAATGTAAGGGTCTCAATCTGCAGAGTCATCTCCATGCCTTTTCCCAGACAGACCCATGGAATGCAGGTGATGACAGAAGCTCCACTCAGCTCTGTTGGAGGACACAGGAGAGACGCTCTGGCACTTTGATGCTCCTTAATGACGGCTGCTCTTCATCGGTTAGCCGGAGCGCTCAATAACATGCTGCTTGATTCATCCATGCAGACAGATGACTGACAAAACCCCATGTTCTACACTCATGGAGGTTTGGGATGGAGTCAAGAGGATTTGTGGGTGGAATTCTCATATTTCGTTCTGCATGCAGCTTTGTGCATATTGAAATAGCTGTGATGGTTAGGAAACCAAAATTCTTTGACTGTTGTTCAGAGTTTGGGGTTGCCAAGCTTAAGTTCTCTGGGCTTTCTTTAGGGTCAGAACTAAGGTGACCAACAGCCAGTAAATGATGCTCCATAATGCATATTTGTAATGCTACCTAAATAAACACATACCCCCGGTTTCACGGATAAGGCTTAAGCTAGACTAAAATGCACGTTTGAGCTGTTTTAACTGAAAGCAACTTGCACTGACATATCCTTAAAGGTTCACTCTGTATTTTTTTATGTATTTTATTATCTAAAATCAATGTCTTTATTAATAAATATGTCATTATTGGTGTAAAATGAACTCTGCCAATGATCTGACTTGTAAACGAAGAATTTCTTATCTTTATTTACATGGGACGGGTAAGTCCATGGATGCTTCCATGTCGTTCCGCCATCTTGAAAAACTATAATAGCAGAGAGGGATAATAGCACGTTTTGTTCAGAGCCAGCATCACGGAGATCACAAGGAGATCAGTGAGAGGCGCTTGTCACTGTCCCGGCAAATTTACTAAGAAACTAAGAAATCCTCGTCGCCAAAAAAGCAAAAAATAAATAATTTAAAAGGAAACGTGACCGGGCGAATTAAAAAAACGAGGGTAAATATCGGGATAGCTTTCCCAGGTGGAAAGAGCTAATGAAGGAGAAAGACTTTGACCGGGACGCTGAAGTTGCCTGCTTTCTTCTCGACAGGTTGACAATGTTACGGTCTAACTTACAAGCTTTTTTTCATTGCTTGCGTACTGTGTAATTCATTACCGTATTTTCCGGACTATAAGTCACACTTTTTGGCTGGTCCTGCGACTTATAGTCAGGTGCGACTTATATATAAAAATGAATTCATACTGACTGAGATGAACCAAGAGAAAACATTACCGTCTACAGCTGCGAGAGGGCGCTCTAGTTGGCGGAGTTGTTCAGAAGCGACACCGAGGAAGAATTCAATGGATTCAGTCATAGATGCATCTATGGGATTCAGTGATGTGGAATGAGATCGCGGGAGCTTGGTGAACTTGCTTACCGGAAACTTGTTGGACTCGCTGGCTTATGTTAATTTAGCCTAATCAGCCTCCCAGTCCCAGGTATATGTTCTTTATGCTATTATGTAGCTGAATAACTTTTAATGTGTTACATTAACATACCGGACACCTATTCAGCCTGTTGTTCTGTGTGCTATTGTGGAGCTGAATAAGCCATTCAAGGTTACATGTCTGTTCTTGGTCTTCGATTTTGTGAAATAAATTTCGCAATAAATGCGACTTATAGTCCAGTGCGACTTATATATGTTTTTTCCTCTTCGTGACGCATTTTTTGACTGATGCGACTTATACGGTAAAATAAAATACTGTATATAGGCAGCATAACAGTAGAACATTTATAGTTAAACTCGATGAAGTGCTCTTGGAAGACATGTTGTCATAGCTTCTTGGTACATAACGGCTACCGTAGTTGCAACAAGCATTTGAAAAAGTGAGGCGCTAGAGAGCACTATTCGTTTGAATGCAAAACCATAAATTCCTGAACCATAAGTGGCTTAAAAATTACACACATCATCTTTAAATGTAGTATTCAATCAATTAAAAAACAGTCAATTCGGTAAAGAAACTGTTCTATTATTGTTTAAATACTAATTACTAAGAATATGTAAGAAGTGCTAATAATGCACAAATGGTCTGATATTATAGCCATTCTTATTTCTCATCAAATACAGCTTTACGGTAGCTTTGCTTCAACATCAGTATAATGAATCGAACAATTCCTTGTCTGAACAATGAATGGCTGGCTCTTTGATGAATTGCTTTTGTTGTTCTTTTATAAGTCCCTTTAGCTACTAAATGCACGAACGTAAATGTCAATAAATTGACTTACCAGACAAATGCAACCATTTTCAGCACAAAGCTCCAAACATAGGAATGATCTTTAAAGGTTGTTGCAAGAAAAGTCGAGGTCGTTGCCCTTCCATACGGATCAAAGATTCCGCAAGCGGTATAAAGCCCCTGAAAGCAGAATATGTCATACAGGTCAATTCTTCATTTGCCATTTAAATGAGCGCCTCCGTGACGTTATTCCCAGGAAAGCAAGCATCAGACCGGAATTTTTACCCGCAGGCTGCAGCGATCCACCATTTGGGGAACTAAACAGATAACTTTGAGCAAATAATGAGATGGAATTTAAAAGATAACATTTCATCCAATCAGAGAATAATTAGATCAGCCATCAATTCATTAGATAATGACTTTAGGTTTTTTAATGGGGCATTGGGGTAAAATTGAAGCACACAAACACCAGCAGACCTTGTGGACGCAATCTGCTCGCCCTCACCGGTAGACAATAAGGCAAAGATAAACATTCTTTTCACTCTCCGCGGTCCTCTTGTTTTGAGTAATTAAGGCTACTTAACATGCATTGTGAAGTGTTATCCCTGAATCTAAAGCACCTTTGGCCAATGGAGAGCTTAGAGCACTATGTTCATGGCCAACTGTTTTGCCAACAAGGTGAATGTTAGGGGAGCGGCAAATGGGAATAAAAGAGCGTAAAGGGTTTTATTATAACTTTAACAGGCTACATATTCCTTATTAACCGAGCGCTCCCGAAGCCATCTGTAATCTTTTAAGTGATCATCTGATTTGTGCACCGAACTCACTTTTACTGGCCGGGACTGGTAGAGACCAGTATCACCTTAGGAATGGAATGCATCAGTGTATTTTAATTGCTAAGTGGATGATCCAGGGATTATCCCTCATAAGATGTTATTGTCTTGGAAGCACACAAAGATATCTTTTGATCTCAATGGGGTTTAATCTACTGCTGTCTCTCCCATCTCAATGGCCCAGTTGCTTTTGTCAAAACAAACTTGCCATCAACACATAATTGAAATGAATACCTGTAACCAATGAGGGGTTTTCATATGCGGATTTCTTCGACATACGTGCTGTTGACTAAGCAGACGTCCACGGATTTGTCTAATAGTAATGGTTTCAGTCTGACTTTCCTCAGTGTGACATCTGACCTCCAAGTTTATGCCCCTATAGATAGAGTCACATGTCCTTCACTATAGAGCACAAAATATGACTTAGCCAGTTAAGGTATATAAACATATCATCTAGATTAAGAATACAAATGTTTTGGCTGCTTGATGGCTGCTACTCTTCCCATTTTCTTAATAAATGTCTATTAGGATTCAGGAGAGGAGTAGCCAGGCGAGGTCACTTGTAAACCCCCTGGTCTGAAAGAGCAAAGGGCATTGCATTTGCAAACTCTCGTTAATGAGTATAATCCAGTTGTAAAACAAGATTTAATCCAGCCATTAACACTTCTTGATCATTGATAACCAGGGATTTACTTTTTTTGCGAATGGTCAAAGGAATCTTCCTGGTGCAGCTGAGGGTTAATGTCATGTCATGCTTCAAAAAGCATTAACCTTTTTTATAATAAAGTATGGTAAAAAAGGAAAAGTACACATTCTTTATGCAAAACAAACACACTGTCGCGTTACAGAAACCTTGTAACCCCTCACCAATCAATTCACACAGATCATTGTTATTTAAATAGAGAGCACTTCTCCAGAACCTTGTCTGCTCATCTAACTGTAACTCCCACCTTGTTGGTGTGAACAGTTTGTGTGTGTGTGTGTGTGTGTGTGTGTGTGTGTGTGTGTGTGTGTGTATACCGGTCAAAAGTAATTTAATGTTTTTGAAACAAGATTACTCCTGCAATTATTTGATAATTGCATTATTTGGTAATATTGTGAAATATTATTACCATTTAAAATAATGTTTTTCTATTTTAATATACTTTAAAATATATTGAATTAATGTGATGCAAAGCTGAATTTTCAGCATCATTACTCCAGTCTTCAGTGTCACATGATCCTTTAGAAATCATTCTAATATCCTGATTTATTATCAATGTTGGAAACATTTGTGCTGCCTAATATTGTTTTTGGAATCTGTGATACTTTTTCAGGATTCATTGATGAATAAAAAGTTAAAAAGAACAGCATTTATTCAAAACAGAAATCTATTCCAACAATAGAAAAATTTACTATCACTTTTTTAATCAATTTAACACATCCTTGCTGAATAATATTAATTTCTTATTCAGTTCTTATTGTTGCAAAAGGTTTTTTTCTTTCTTTTTTTTCTTTTTATTTATCAAAGCATCCTGAAAAAAGTGTCACAAATATTAAGCAGCACAACTGTTTCCAACATAGAATGATTTCTGAAGGATCATGACTGAAGACTGGAGTAATGATGCTGAAAATTCAGCTTTGCATTACAGAAATAAATTATATTTTAAAGTATATTTAAGTAGAAAACGATTATTTTTTTTCTGTATTTTTGATCAAATAAATGAGCATAAAAGACTTCTTTTATAAAACATTTAAAATAGTGTTTTCAAACTTTTGACCGGTACAGACAGGCAGATAGATAAAGTAATGTACTTTGGGGTGTTAATACTGGGGTCAGGGACTCCCAGGTTGTCATAGAGTGGTCCTATCTTGTTTTGTTTTTTCCTATAGCGAGTGACCACTGTTGCCTTTAGGCAATTTCCTATAAAGCTGCTTTGGAAATATTATAGAGTAGTGATATGGAAATTAACATTACATTATATAAAATGTGATTGAAAATATTTAATTTTATATTTATTCATCTAACTGTGCATGGGTAAAAATATTTGTTCAAACAAAATAAGTATTCCTGGACTCCCAGGGGGCCGTGAAGGGATGCTATCTTGTATTTTTCGTGAGTGGCCACTATCTCCCTCAGGCAGTATTTTCTGTAAAGCTGCAGTGGAAAAAATTTTTGTGAAAAGTGAAATAATGCACATTCAAATTTAAATAAAATGTTTCTCTTCAGGTTTAAACCTCTGAAAGAATATTCACAAACACTGCCAGTCTAGACTATCTTACGAATTTCTTTTGGTTTTATATTGTAATTACAAAATTAAAAGTAAATTATGATTTTTTTTTTAAACAAATTTTTCATATATTTGCACATTGTAAATGGCTCTTTATACATGAAAATACAGAGTCCTTTCTATTATAGTAATCATATTTGGGAGAGTTTAAAGTTGGGAACCCCTTATTTTAAAATCTAATATTATTTTTGACCATATGATAGGCTAACATTCTTTCCCCGGTAAAATGACTAACATGTTTACAGTGTAGAACACATAGAATATGCGCAATGACAAATTCTATCCATCATCACGCACACTGTGGGCATGTTCAAACGTTTGAATGGAGAGAACGCGACGCATTTCAATGGACTTTAATGATGACAGTCATTGTGACATCACCAGACAACAAAAAGCCTCGCGCTCGCGGAGCGAAGCGCTCCAATCAATGGCACAGACGCGGCGCGTGGTGCACGCAGAGATGGATCTCCAAGCAGTCTCCAAAAACTTCTGTTGATCAGTTTTTTTTTCCTTCAAAACAAAAAAATGACAAATCCAGGATTCTGCGATCTCGCGCTGTCACTTTTGGGATTGCTGCTTTCTCTGACCTAAGCGCTCGCGCTCTTCGTTAGAGTTTAACACAGTCTAGTTTAAAGTGCTGCACAAGTATGGACAAGAAGAGGCGACCTGAGTTGCGGCGACTCTCTGTCGTGGGATAAAAAAAAACTGCTTGTGGATTAAAACACGAATTCATGAGGAACTTAAAAGACGACGGGAACGCAGACCGGCCACAGCGCTTCCTCCTTCGGTAACGCTACAAATTATTTGTTTGATATTGGGTTTTGCAAACAGCGCGAGTGTATGCTATTAAAACCAATGCTGACATTTATATAACATAATGCATCGTATATCACCTTATATAAGTGCATACATGTAGTGTGCAAGGTCAGGAGTTCTGCGCAAATGAAAAGAAAACACTTCTCTGGTTCCTTATCATCAGATCTCTTTGTCGTCTTTGTTGCTTGAGTTGTTTTTGCGTAAGATCTACCACCTGTAGCCTCACAACTCTGCCTCTCTTTTGCCTGGTCTTTTGCTAGACATTCAGTCCTTTTGAAGACTTTCCTTTCATGATCTAAAGGCAGACCCCCACCCAGACACTGCTCTCTTATCTCCCTTTAATTGCAGACTCCATGTCTGCTGTCTTCATGTCTCTCCCTTCTTTCGATTCCTTTTGATTCACTCTTTCCTGTTTCATCCCATTTGTCTGACATCCTCTTTGGAGTCTCCTGCTTTCATTGTAGATCAATCTCTTATTATAGCCTGCGGCAGAGATATTATTCTTAATCTTTATGTGCGTTCATCGCCTCACAGACATCTCCAAAAGATCCAGATATGTCTGTGGTTTGAGGCAGCCGCAGGTTGAATGTGGCTAGGGATCTTTTCCATGCAATAAAGTGGTTGAAGCTCTGGGCTGGTAGTCAAAAGTGTTTTTAGGACTTAAAGGAACAGGTATTCCATAATAACCAAACAAACTTTAGACTTCTATGAGTGATTGAACCTATCTATGGGTGATCTGTGAACCATTGTGCCATTGAGCAAGGCACTTAACACCAGATTGCTCCAGGGGGGCTGTAGTTATCAGAAACATACTGTATACTCTTTAAAACAAAGTTATTTAATGGTTCTTTAAAGGACTTGAGGGCAGTTTTTTTACTGTACAGGTTTCTTGAGATCAGTGTGTTTTTTCTTTCTTTCTTTAAAGCAGCAGTGCATGACAACTTTCTAAAAGTTCTTTGTGAAATTAAAAAAGCTTCTATGACAATGTGGTAAAACTGTTTTTTTTTATTTATCATGAACTTGGTTGATTGATGGTGAGAAGAATGTTCTTTGCTGAACCTAAGATGCAAAAAAAATTGTTTTATTTCAAATAAGCTCATTTGTCAATTTGATAGAAGGACTAATCTGTATTCTCTCTTCACAGGAACTGACTGATCATGGTCGCTGTGGTCCGCGCTCTCACGCTGTTGCTCGGTCAGGTGTTGCTGGGAGGTGCCGCTGGACTCATTCCCGAGATCGACCGACGGAAATACAGTGATTCTGGGAGACACACACCGGAGCGATCAGATATAAACTTCCTGAACGAGTTCGAGCTACGGCTGCTCAACATGTTCGGACTGAAGCGAAGACCCACGCCGAGCAAGTCAGCGGTGGTCCCTCAGTATATGCTGGACTTGTATAATATGCACTCTGAAAACGATGACCCGAACATCCGGCGCCCGAGGAGCACTATGGGAAAGCATGTGGAACGGGCAGCCAGCAGAGCAAACACAATACGAAGTTTTCATCACGAAGGTGAGGCCTAATTTTTGATTGTGAATGTTTTTTGATTTTTTTGTGTGTGTGCAGTATAATTTAGGTTTCAAGGTTATTTTAAATTAAAATTTTGAAGTTTGAGGCTTAAAAGAGCGTTTGTTTATTCCCAGAACATTCTACAATTCTAAGGAATGATGTGATGCAACCATTTGGAAACTATTGACATTCCATAAACAGCTCTCACTATTATTAAAGAAGCAAAAAATTGCATCCTAATGGTGACTTTACTGCAAATAATTGATAGTGTTTGAGTGCACTTAGAGTAGTTTTCCAGACAAGGTGTGGAGTTCATGCACTAGTTATTTTCCAAGAATCCACAGATTACAGTAACAAGCCTTATGAGGAAATCCAGGATGGTATTTGCGCATAGGCTGTTAGTTTTGCTGTTCTCCATCAAGTTCTGACATTGATATTTTTTTTTAGCCATCAATGGGGCGGGGGATTTTTTTTTGCACTACCTTTCATACCGATATTGTGTGCGTGTGTGTTTAGCTTTGCTCAACTCTTTATCACATGCCCGAGTAATTCTAGCCTAACTGCTTGAGCCAGTCGGGAGATTGTGGGTGGCCTTGTTGAATGGTCAGATTTAAATTCACTAGTAACAGAATCTGTTTTGTTTTTTTTACAATGAAATCAACCTGTGTGTGATCAGGTGGCATGTCAATTAAGTCTCTTTTAGGTGTGTTATCTGATTTAAACACTCGAGAAACATGCCCTCTCTTGCTCTGGAAGATTTGAGCCTTGTTAATGGAAGGCTTCTTTCTGGAGTCTGTTTAGAGGTCAACATAAACTATTGCACACAGTTTAGAAACATTTCACTTTAATTTCATGGCAACACAGGAAAAATCACGCTAACTTGCTGTCCTGTGGTAAAGAGAGGGGGAGGGATCCATACGAGAGTCATTACAGGCTGTAAAATGGCACAGATTCGGATGGATGACATCCAGTGGTTGAGCTGACACACTGCAAACAAGGATGCTTTTTGTGTGCTCGCATTGAAACAAACCATTTAAGCACTTGCATTAAGTTTCTTCCGTTTACTCCAAATGAGACTTTTTCTCGTGCACTCAGTAGTAATTGGGCACCTCCTTTGCCTCAGGCTTTTGTCATTGTCTTAATATGGTGAACTCGGTGGTTGAGGACCTAACAGGAATTTTATTAAATCCCTCGACGCAATATTATGTCATTGTTTTAAAATTTCGTCCAATACGGAGCTGCTGAAATAGCTTTTACTTGACGTCAGTCCTTTTGAGAGATTCTTAGTCAGTTTTGAAGGTAGCCTGCCGTCTTAAATGTACGACTTGTACGATTTGCTGTTTTGGCATAACATACAAACAGAAATTAGGAATGTCAATACACTCATAACTGTGGCTAACTGCTTTCGACAAGCCCCGACATGTTCGCAGTCACTCCCCCTCAAGACGGATTGACTGGGAGAAAAAGGAAAAGGTGAGGAAAGACAGACAGAATGAGGGAAAGAAAGAGCTGGGCTTTCCCACATCAAATAAAGCGTGCTTATCTTCTGTAGGCTCTTTGTGATTATGAAGCAGATAGGCTGGATTATTGGGAATGGAATTTCCAAAACGTCTCTTTTCAAAAGAGATTAAGTGAGCTCTTTGGTCTAAGAGCGTTTTATTTTAGGGCATTGAGTCGTAGGAGAAACTGTTCCTTTGCTGATTGCAACCTTTATTCAATAAAGACCTGGAAACAAGAGAATGTTGTCACTCTAGAGCCACACAAACAGCCTCGCGCTCGCAGCTAGCCTTTCATTTTAACACCTGGTTCTACTGTATAATCTCTCGCTCGGGCCAGACAAGAAAATGCTGAGTGGAAAATCCAAAGTCAAAGTGAAAATGTCAGGTTTCAGCCTGAAGAAGTGTATAGTTCACATCGAACAGTGTTCTTAATTTGTTGACACGATTCTAACAGACTCTTTCTTCTGTCTTTCCAGAGGCTTTTGAGGCACTGTCCAGCCTGAGAGGAAAAACAACACAGCAGTTTTTCTTCAACCTTACCTCCGTTCCCGTCGAGGAGCTCATCACGGCCGCTGAGCTGCGTGTTTTCAGGGACCAGGTTCTCGGTGACGCCGGCGCAGGTGGCGTCCACCGAATTAACATTTACGAGGTGTTCAGGCCAGCGCTGGCCCCCTCCAAAGAGCCTCTTACCAGACTTCTCGACACCCGATTGGTGCAGGACTCTCACACGCGCTGGGAGAGCTTCGACGTGGGCTCGGCCGTGGCTCGCTGGGCCCGTGAATCCCAGCACAACCACGGGCTCCTGGTGGAAGTGCTCCATCCTGAGAAGCCGGAAGGGTCTGAGGAGTCCGAGAGGAACCGGATGAGGCACGTGAGGGTCAGCCGATCGCTTCACACGGACGAGGACTCGTGGGCGCAGGCCCGACCGCTTCTGGTGACCTACAGCCACGACGGGCAAGGCTCGGCTGTCCTGCATTCGAACCGAGAGAAGCGGCAGACGCGGCGAGGGCCGAAGCAGCGCCGGAAGCAGCACCAGCGCACAAACTGCAGGAGACACGCTCTTTACGTGGACTTCAGCGACGTGGGCTGGAATGAGTGGATCGTGGCGCCGCCGGGGTACCACGCTTTCTACTGCCACGGCGAGTGTCCCTTCCCGCTGTCGGACCACCTGAACTCCACCAATCACGCCATCGTCCAGACGCTGGTGAACTCGGTCAATTCCAACATTCCCAGAGCCTGCTGCGTCCCGACAGAGCTCAGCCCCATATCGCTGCTGTACCTGGACGAGTACGAGAAAGTCATTCTTAAAAACTATCAGGACATGGTGGTGGAGGGCTGTGGGTGCCGATGAGAACTACATCTCCCCCAATGAAGACTTTTATTTATACAAAAGAACATTCAAAGAGCTATTTTGGAGGAAGAAAAGAAATATATATGAATATTTATGTTGACTGAAAAAAAAATGGGAAAATAAATATTTTAATGAGAGTGCTTACTTTTTCCAGTGGCTTTGAAGATGTTTTTTTTTCTGTCCCATGTACATTTCAAAATGAGTGCAATTGCACATGAAGTATAATGCTCAGATTTTTATGATGTATTTATTGCATAACCACTTTATTTGTAAATGATGTGTATTTATCATGAAAAAAAATATATGATCTTCATTCAGTGTGCACCTGGGAATACATTATTTGAAACCAAAAAATAAACCATGGATGATGCTGTTGCATAGACCCACATGGCATGTGGTTACTTTATGCAATACTGGAATTCTGACATTTTCTTTATGCAAACAATTCAAAAGGTGATAAATCTGATTTGAGTAAGAATCCGATACAAGCCAGAAACCAGCCATAGGAAAAGAATACCATTGGAAAAGTTGGGTTTTGGACAATATCAGCATAAATACTTATAATATAGGTAATCATTTTCATTAAGGGACAATGCAAACTATGAAAAAATAATGAATTCAAAACATAGAAAAGCATCTCTAAATTGTGTTTTAAATTTTAAATAGCTATAAATCAGTTAGCATAATGGTGTGTAATCTTCAGAAAGAAACCCAAGCTGAGTTTATTCCAGCAATCAGACATCACTGCCGCTGTGATGTGTGTAATTCACCATTATGATGTTAAAGAAAAAAATCCTTATTGCTGGTTTTTAATTATAATTACAAGTTACTCTAATGCCAAAAGAAGCATATTGTCCAAACCTGTGTTTCTAAACTCTGGGAAGGCACTGCATAATCTCAAAAGAAACTCAAGGAAATGCGTGTTTTTCAAGCATACATGGTCGTATTAGTAGCATTTTTTTTGTGTGTGTGTTTCTGTCAAGTAATGACACTCAAAAGTATATCAACAAAGAAAGCATCTTAGTTTTAAATAGATTTGCCAATTGCATCCATTGGATTTGTCCAACGATGGATCAATCTGGAACACATCAGAAGATAAGATGTGTGTCGAGTTTCTTGGAAACTACTGCACTGGTACTCTATGATTCACATCTCATCTAAACTCAAATATTCATGCAGAAACATTGCAAACATTGGAATAATAAATCACAATGACCCTAAAGCCCACTGAGGTTTGAGCAGCTTTGATTTTAGCGTAATTATGTGTGTTTGGCTACTTTTTTTCCAATCTGAAGTTTATCCAAAAGTGTTCTATTTCTTGCTACGTTAGTTTGTCATTGTATAGACCAAACCGCAGGCCTGGTATGGAAAAACTCAACAGCCTTTGTGGTTTCTATTCACCAGATATTCATTCAGCCCCAGAAGGAACTGTTTTCCTTTTTTTTTTTTTTTTTTTTTACCCAGAATGAATGCTTTTAATGAAAATTACATTTCATGCAACGGTAAAAGCTGACTTCCTCCGTCCTAGAGTGGGGAAACTTTCTCAGGGAGTGTTAGATTTAATGGTTTGTCTTTAAAGAGTCCATAAAGCTTTAATTGAGTTGTATGGCAATACAACTTCCCTGCCATGTTTCACATTTAACGTGCATTTCCCAACGTCCCTCCTGTTCTGTCAGCCTACAAGCCGTGACCCTTTGACTTCTTACTACCCAAGAGATCAGGGGAAAACTAAAGCAGGGTCAGGGTCACTGCAGAGAGCCATAAAACATTTCAGTCGTTGGATTGGCCAAACAACTATATCAGTGGCATACTATGCTTTGGTTTCACATAGACGTGTCTCAGCTGGGTCATTCCAACTATTCAGTCATTTGTCCTAATAGATTAGATCAAATATAAATGAAACAATTATATATATTTATGAACCATTGCATACATTTTAAGTTTCAAAGGTACTGCTCTGCAGGAATGACACTGGTCACTGGATGGTCACCATTTGCATTGAAGTTGTTTTACAGAACACACTGAAACTACTAGTGTATTACTGCAGTTATACTCCATTGTTTTCAGGCCCTGTTTATACCTGATATTAAGATGTGTTTTGGTCGATCGGATGGCAAGTGGACGACACTAAACACAGGAGTAAACGGGGTCTAAAACAGTTTGAGCTCGTCCACTTTCAACCACTTCCAGAGCTATTTGAAAACGCTTTTGACTGGATTGCTTTCGTAGTGTAAACGCTCATGTGGTTGAATGCGTTTCAACAGCCACAGAAGACTTAACATTATGAGAATCGCGCTAGCCAGACGGGATTTAAACTTTGTCGGCTGAAGACCCAAGGTTGGTTTGAAGACCAAAAACGTACAAAGCACAATGTTCTCTCTCCATTCCTGGTTTCTAACACACACTCACAGCGTTCGGCTGGTCTAGTAGTGGCAGTCAGAGCAGAAACTAAAGCTGATGCTCTCCGTGTGTTTTTCCGTCGTCTCCTTTTGTGTTCATATGTAAATTACATGAGCTTATTTCGTCCATTAGATCGAAAGATCTGAAAAAGCCCATACATTTACCGCCTATAGACCCTCCCCTCGAAGAAATCAGGACAGAAGTGGTTGAAAGTGGACAAAAGAGACAGATTAAAACACCAGGTGTAAACGGGTATGTGTCTCCCTTGACTACTTGTGATCGGATCTTAATACCAGGTGTAAACAGGGTCATAACTCATTCGTGTCTAAAAATGACAATCCGCCTTAAAAATTGCAGTATGAACTCTTCAGTGAAACTTTACAGTGATATATTGACTGAAGATGCACCTTAGTGAATAGAACAGTTCGTTCGGCCAATTTTCTTTTTAAAGCATCAAAAAAAGGTTGGGAAATACAACCATATGGCTTTGCGAGCATCAGTCTGGGCACTGGTTGGGAGGGATTCAGTTTGGCAAGGAACAGTAATTTGATTCGTCTCACTTAGTGCAAACCACACCGAAAGTATCTGTAGTTCCTCTGACCAGATTCATGCAACATCAGAATCCGATTTCCAGATTTCTGGCGGTCGGCGTTTGGAAACTATGCAGCGTGTACCTTTGATGAGGGGAACCCGACCGAGCTGGAATATGACTGCTGGCCCCGTGCCAGAGGGACGCTGAAGTTCGGACAGGGTCTGTGGCGGATCGGAAGGCCTTTGTTATCCCACAGCGGCACGCTAATTTGAGAGAAGGTTCACTACGCCTTTCTGTGAAGCGTCCATATGATGACGTCCAGCACACTTGGAAACGGAGCGTCTGTGGAGTAGCTCAAAACACATCAAAAGCCACGCATCCACATGTTGCTGAAAGAGGAAAGAAACACAGAAATGACTTTTCCAGAGTGACCGACAAACCCAGAAATGATGGGTCTAATTCTTACGTCCCTGTAAAGAACACATTATTCTATTACATTATTAGATTTTATTGTGCACGTGCGTGTGTGTGTGTGTGTGTACGTGTGGGAGAGGGTCCGGTTTTTTGGAAAACGAGACAGAATAGAGGCCCTATGTCTGTATATGAAGGCCAGACCTGCTGAGTGTTAGGAAATGACTCAGTTGTATTTATGAAGTCTTCTGTTTGTTTGTGCTTTTTCCACTTCGGCTCCTGGAAAAGCAGATTATTTGCACATCAACCGGTTAACCCGGCACAAAATCTCTGAGATGGATTCATTGCTACAGACCGTGGGTGCAAAGAGCCAAGGCTTTTCTTGCTTTGGTTGAGCTGACCAGAAATGTCACTGGAAAATCTTGTTGCCACCTGTATTTTCCCTCAGAAACCCTTGAAAATAATTGTTTATAGTCAGTGGTGTTTGCTAAGGCGAGCATCATTTCTATTGCACATACTTAGGGTTAGGGAAATTAATAAAAACCCTTACCCTACACTAAAATATTCTGGGTTGTTTCAACACATGTTTGGGTCAAATATGGAGAAAATGTCATAAAAAAAATGTAAACCATGGTTGTTAATACCAAATACCACATTTTATCTCAGTATTTCTGTGATTATTTTAATATTTGTAATTGTAACACAGAAATAATGATACTCTGAATCGAGTTTGAATCGAGATTGCGATCTTTTAACGATTAATCGTGCAGCTCTTATACCATAGTCTCAAGTCAAAACTGAAGTCCCCAAACAATTAGACTCAAATTAAATAAACTATATAATAAATAAGTAATTGTTCGAGATTTGTGTTGCATTAACTAATCACTGTAAAAAAAATATTTTCATTATTTGTAATCACAACTTTTTAATCTTTTGTCAAATCAACTTAGATAATTAATGTAGTTCAGATAACATCATATTTTGAGTTCCTATTGATTAAACCAATCTCCTTCATTGGATTAACTCAATTGTTTAATTTCAATTAACTAAAATTTTTAAGGCTTTATTATTAACTTTCTTTTTTAAGTTAAACCAACAATATTTTTTTACAGTGTATAAATTAAACAAGAAGCGGAAATGTGTTATATAAAAGTATTTTTTTTTAATTGTTAGCAAATTTCACACATAATAACAAAGAAACGGCAAGTAACACACATCATTTTTTAATTTTGAAGTAGAAAGACTAAAAGTGTACTTTTGTGTAAAATGTACTCAAATAACCTTTGTTTTATTTACAACTTCGGGAAAGAAAACTGTGTTTACAGTGTGGCAGGACAATCAAATGCACAAATATGTGTTTGTGTCTTAGAATGCACTTAAATTGCTTCTAAAAATTGTTTTTGTATTTCCCCGAACCCATGCACCATTTGTTGTGCACACTAATCACCAAGGCATCCACTCAGAATAGAGTCCCAGCCATTTTCTTCGCACCAACACACAAACCCACAAGGAAACACACGAACACACACAAACACACCCACAGAGCAGGTGCCTCAGACCGAGTGAGTCAGAACCCTCTCGTGGCCTCATGTCAGATCCACTGTTTGCTCTGATTCAGTGCCAGCACACTACGACTCATACCTTCAACTATTTGTTGTTGGGACGCAGGCCTCTTTCCCCTCACAGTAAACCACATCGCTCATGTTCCCCAGAGACTCTGTGTAGTAAACTTTGGTCATTTTTCTTGACATTTATTGGCTGATGGTAACCATGGCAGTACAGTGACTTGGTGTATGAAAGCATTTTGATGTTTCTCATAAAAGCTTTGCGTGGAGGATGTTTCAGTTTGGAACACTCTAGTGAGCAAGCATGTAAACAGATGGTCAAAGGAGATATTTGGGGTGTTTGTTTCTGAAGGGCAGCTGCAGCGCTAAACGCAGTTGGTGGTCTATCTGTTCTCTATCTTTACAAGAATTTTGGTGATGCATGCACTTAGGTAAGGTCCTGTTTGGATGGCTCAACTAATGGACACGTTCAAGTGAATCTCACGAAGATACTTCCAGGTCATTTCATCCCAAAATCAAGAGGATAAAAGAAAGATATAAGAAAGATATAACAAATTTCTTTTTTTTTAAATACACATATACATTGTATATATAATAAATAAAAATATAAAAGGTATTTTCTCATAAGAAAAAGGCTATTTTTTCTATATTTCTAAAAAATATTTATGTCTATTATATATATATATATATGGTCATTTCATCCCAAAATCAAGAGGATAAAAGAAAGATATAAGAAAGATATAACAAATTTCTTTTTTTTTAAATACACATATACATTGTATATATAATAAATAAAAATATAAAAGGTATTTTCTCATAAGAAAAAGGCTATTTTTTCTATATTTCTAAAAAATATTTATGTCTATTATATATATATATATATATATATATATATATATATATATATATATATATATATATATATATATATATATATATACGCTGGCATTAAAAAATTGGGTTCCTTAAGATTTTTTTAAAAGAAATGAATACTTTTACTCAGAAAGGATGTATTAAATTAATCAAAAGTGACAGTAAAGATTTCGACATTGTTACAAAAATAATTATATTTCAAATAAATTCATCAAATAATCCTGGAAAATAGGATCAGCTCCCACCAACATTTTAAGGAGCACAACTGTTTTTTGTTTGTTTGTTTCTTTTAACATTGATAAAAATAATAAATCTTTCTCGAACACCAAATCAGCACAACATTTTTGATCAAATAAATGCAACTTTGGTGAGCAATGCATATACTGTAGATACTACTTTAAAAACCGGTTGAGCACTAATGTATGTGCAAAATAATTATATAAAGCAAAATTAACTATTTCTATTTCTATATCAATACTGAAGAATGCAACTGTCTGGACAAAATAATGTTTACTATTATTAAAATAAACAAATTACACAGTTTTTCCTCTGATTTTAGGGTGAAATGTGACCTGGGACTCTCTTTTTCTAACAATTCTTAAGACGTCTGAGGCACCTCGATCTGAAATGGAATGTAAGGACGTGACCCAGAGAAAAAAAACAGCCAATGATTGAAAACATTTGATGTGCTTACAAATAAGAAACACATTAATAGTTCACCTGCAAATGCTAAAGCTTGACGGATAACAAGATTACTAAAGCAACCCTATAGTTCACTGTACACTTGCAATCCCCATTCCATCCCAGATGTCAGTATCCTGAAGGATCCCAGCAGCAGATGGCATTGATCTTTCACATTAACTTCTCCTCCGGCTCCAAACCCAGCTGATTCACCGTACATATGGAATGCTCTGAGAAGCTGATATACAATACGCTATATTGTTGAAAGAAAAAAATTTTTTTGAAGACTTTTTTGAATACATCTGCTCCGGTTTTTCGCTGCAAATGAGTTACGTTCAAGGACTGTATCAATGTCGGGTTGATTCTCTCTCAAAAGTAAACGCGTTCAGTGTATACTGGGGCTAATCAGGCTAGTTTGTGTTGAAAAAAGTCCGGCTAAGGACACACACACCTCGCCGTTGGTGGCCTAACGGCAAAAGCCTAGTCTTGAACCTGCCGCTTAGAATGGATTAACATGGGGTTGCAGCCAGCTGCGGGCCTTGGAGCCGGTCGAGGGCGGGTAAGGTTCGCTACCCTGGGTGGTATGGCGTTAATTCCCTCCTCACACGTTTCCCATTAGAGTAACAGGCTACATATGAAGCACCAGGCAGCGCTGGTCAGGGACACAAGGCATCCCAGCCCAGCCTGATTCATGGCACCAGTCAGTGTTGATCAGTTTGAGCCGAAGTGTACCATGCGCTTCAGAGAATGAGTAATGTCATGCCATACCAACCAATTAGAATGACGCTTCTTGTTCAGACGTCATCTGGAAGTTGACTGGATGGAAATGAGTAACTTGAGCGGTAAATACTATATTTACTGCCAGTGTGCGAGAAACGGGTGACTGTGAATTTGTATCGCATCGATACGGACTTGATTTTGCGTTCGCGATTAAATTCTGCACAATATCTAGGCCCATAAAAATTTACGATTTGAATTGTTTGGACATGCACAGATTTAACAAACTAATAAACTTAATGTGATGCATATTTGTCACAGCACAGGGAACACACACACACACACACACACACACACACACACACACACACACACACACACACACACACACACACACACACACACACACACACACACAATCACACACACACACACACACACACACACACACACACACACACACACACACACACACACACACACACACAATCATGGCATTTGGTTTGTATTCGCATCTACTTCAAATGATCATTTTCAAAATGCATTTATTCAAAGCTTCGAACGAGCATCAATCTGTTCATTGTGAAATCAATTTGATGCGAAATACGGCAAGATACTGAACAAGCAATATTCATTTAGTTCAATTATAAGATTGGAGTTATTATTGATACATATTTAGACCTGGATCTTTTGCATTTAAAACACATTAAGTTTATTAGTACTAAACAGAAATCGTATTAATTTCCGTATGACTGACAAACATGCATTACATTAAGTTGATAAGTTTTTGTTAAAACTGTGTAATCCAATTATTACTGTAATGGAAATTATATGCAATTCAAAACACTAAATCTTAAATTTAGGCCTAAATACTTTTGAGTGGGTTCCTTGACACCGTTACCTATGGCTGGCCTTGGGGAAACTTAATATTCAACAATATTATTGATATCTGACTGTACTAACGCTGTGTATGAGAACTGAACTGATCTGGATGATGATTATTTTTTGCAGAACTGCTTTGTAGACAAACTGAACTAATTTAATAATAAAGTGATGATCTTTTCAACGGAACTGAATCAACACTGAACTGACCTCAGCTGAACAATAGCATCATTTCCCTGTTTTCACTGTAAAGCTGCTTTGAAACAATCTGTCTTGTATAAAGCACTACATAAATAAAGGTGACTTGACTTGAGTGTGATTGCGAAGAGTGTTTGATGCGTGCAATCTCCTTCCTCGGCTTAAGCTCTTAAAACTTGTGTATGCGACTGCCTCTTACATTACATGTGGCTGCGATGAGGTAGACTTAACCAGTATGTGTGTGTGTGTGTGTGTGTGTGTGTGTACAGAAGAGATGGATTGCCTTCTGCCTGCCTCACCTCAGCTCACTTCCTGTGAGTCACTTCCTGTCCCAGGCCCAGAATCCCGCTGTCCTCTGGCTGATGTCATGGCAGCTTTCCACTCCAGCCTATGGAACATAAACATCTGGCCATAAGATCATAAAGCGGAGACGAGTGGCAGTGCTTTTCTTCAGCCCACCCCATCAGTGACTGCATCCTCCTAGCACATTATACAGTCAAAAACTGATTTATTACGAAGAGTAAAGCTCTCTGCGTGTGCAACACTGCTTTTTATGTTTCAAAAGTCATGTGCACACTCTTAAAACGAAAGGTTCTTTATTGGCATCGATGATTCCGTGAAGAACCTTCAGCATCCATGGAACATTTCCGTTCCACAAAAGCGAAAACATATTCTTTAGATTATAAGACAAAAAGAGATTATTTTAAGATTTGATCACTGAAAGGTTCTTTTGGGAACTCAAAATGTTTCTTTATGGCATCGCTGTGAAAACCCCCTTTTGGAACCTTTATTTTTATAATTATTTAATATAATTAAAGGCACTTGGTTCTTTCATTACTTTTCTTGGCATACCTTCCTGATAAAAATGGCATAATTCATTCCAACGCATGGTGCTAATGCTCAACGTCTCCAAGTCGACACCTCTATGTTCGCAAGAAAGGCAGGAAATGCCGGAGAGAGGTCGTCAGGCAAAAAGGAGGAAAGTATCAGCAAGTCAAAGGTCGAAGGTGAAAGCAAAAGGGCAATGGGCATATTTCAACATTCATTTCCCCCCTAATTCATCCTTTCGGAGCATCGCTTTTTTTGTGTCTCCTCTTTCATTCGGTTCCGCCCCATTTGTCCCCGCCGGCCGCCTGTTGACAGCGAGCGCAGCACTAATAGTCTTCTGTGGGAAAGTTAGTGCGGGACATTCCGAACACCAGAATCTATTCGACAGAACAGTTGAAAGATCGTATATCCGTACAGATGTGTGAGAGAACGGGAATGTTTGGTTAGGGCCAAGCACTGGCTCTCTCTTTTTTTTCTCTTGCTCAAACACATTCTCAAGCTCTTCTTGAGCCATCTTGTGTATGCCAGATTTGAAATACATGAAGCCAACATGTTTGTCCGAAGGCAGGTTTTTTAGAAAAACGACAAAGGGACAATGCATTCTGTAAATGTGCACCACTTGTGGGATGGGGGAAGATGCGATAAATCGTAATTTGGAGATGATTAGCACAACATAGGCTCCCAGCAAACTGTTTGGAGAATGGATGGATGGTTTGATAAATAAATAAAAACTATTAAAGATTAATGACGCCGTAATCATTCAATAATTTTTTTTTTGTTAATTTTTAAAGTTTTAAAAATTAAAATTGGGGGGAAATGTCTCACTCTAGCATAGATGGCACGAGATAAAGATTGACTTAACAAAAAGAGTTGACCTCTTGTTGGTCATTATTTTTAGGGAAGACACTTCAGTGCCTTAGCCGAGCATAACAGAACTTACCAGGACATCCCATAACTCTTACAGTAAAATAGTTGTGCAACGATCTCCGAGACAGTTTTACTAACATTTCCCCCAAATATTTAGATGAGAGTGAAAAGGCTGCGCATGGCACAGGAGAGCATTAATCATATAGCTCGACTGAAGCGCTCTATAAGAGTGCAGAGTATTTGCAGAGTTAGTAAACATCGCCGACCATCTCAGCGAAAGCCAATGCCATCGGCGTTCCAACACAGCGTGTTTGTTGACTGTGATATAAAATAGTGCTGTGGGGTTTTGGGTTTCCAGAGAGGGAGCTGGGCTCGAGTATATTGAGTCCATGTGGGGAAGACGGTTTTAATCGGAGCGTTACCCACATTTCTTCCTGTTTCTAATTTGGAGCTGCGGTGGTTTTTGTCCCCTGGCCAGCAGCCTCTCATCCACCGAGTGTCCATTTCCTCTGAAGTGAATAGTAGCAGGTGTGTTGGCATGGCTTGAGGAGAACAGGCTCCATCTTTTTCTCCGCCTGCCCTGCATTTGTCTTCCTTTCAGAGTTAGAACATCCTGTAACAACATTGTTTACGTCCACTTTCCTAAACCCATTAAGCGGAGATTAAATCATTTAAAAAAATAGCATGCTCTCTAGAGGTTCAGAAGAGATCGCAACAAAGTCTTAAACTATGATCAGATTTATCTAAATATGGACTCAAATATTTATCTATTAATATTACCAAGACCAAGTGCTCATAATCTGCAATCTGCATTCATTTGACAGATTATGTTATGGAAGTCTTTTTTCTCCACATATGGAAATTGCCAAGCTTTTATAAATCGAAAATTGGCAAGCTTTGGTAAATCATAAATAAAGTCATATAATTTTACGAGAATCATGACATAAAAAGTCATAATTATGAGATAAAATGCCAAAAATATGATATAAAAAGTCATATAATTATGACAAAAAGTTAAAATTATAACATACTAAGTCATAATTATGAGAAAAAAAGTCCATTGTGACATACAGTGTTAAAAGTGTGACAGTCATGATTATGACATAATCAAAAGTCAAAATCAAAATCATGACATAAAAATGAATAATTATGAAATAAAATTCAAAATAGGACATTAAATTCATAATTATGAGATAAAATGTAAAAAAATTATAACATCCCAAGACATAACAAAATTATGAGAATTCTGACATTGTCATAACTATGATGTACCACAGCATGATTTTGTTTTCTTTAGTTTTTCATGGTATGCTAACAAATTACTCATTTGTATCTATTTTTATTTCTAAGAAGGAACATCTGAGACTTAAATAAAACATAATTGAGAACTGGCCTGGTTGAAAGTCAGAACATCCCGTAACAACATTGTTTAGTATCAAACTAATAGGGCAACACAAGCATCGCGACGCATGACGTCATAAAAGCGTCCCCGTGTCGCATCTACGCCCATCTCCTCCACCTCTTCCTCGCATGACTTCAGAGCTGGAGAGTTGAACCCACCCACTGTGATACGCCAGGCCTCCTTGCCGAAAAACAAGTGGGAATGTCAGAGAAGGGAAGAGAAAGTCAAAATCTGCTCGAGCTCATTAGGTCCAGTGAAAGCAAACGCATGACCTTGTCCCGTCACAGGAGATGTGCTGTCAGGACACTCGGATTGGCATTAACCTCAGACGACCCCGTCTGTAACTTCCGTTTTTTGTCTAATGAAGGTTTGCTTTTAAGGGGCGTCGTCACTTCCCTTGATCTCCGCTCACAGTCGCCACAGATTAAACAAATCCGATCTGGTCGTTGCAGTTTGCTGCTTCCTTCCAGCGATTCGTCCTGAGGGTTTAAACATTGAGAAAGTCATAACTTCCAAGCTGCTTCGAAGACCATATTTATGTGGCGAATGATGTATGTTTTCCCCAAAGAGGACATACCTTGCATCGATGATGAATCGCAAAGGTTAATACTCACACTCCCTCGACAAAAACAACATCAACAAAACAGTTGTTTCCCACGAACCGTGACTTACCTCCACACTCGGATCAGAAGCGATGTAATCTCGGCGTGATTAGTGGGCCGCGATATTCGAAAATCTGATAAAGTGTTCATTTTGCATGTGAAAACCGCATCCAGTTGGGCTGTAAACATCAGCCAGAAATCTTTTCATCTCTGAGAGGTTCCAGGTTTTTCCTTAATGTGGTGGAGCTTAAATCAATAGAGGATACAGTCCCACATTAATCTTCACGCTGTGAGTTTCACAGCTTTGAAATACGAGCCACAACCATGAAGGGAACATTGTTGTGAGCTGTGTTTCAGGTGCATCCTAAGTCGGGCAGCTTAAACGCATTTTCTAGACTTTCGATGAATGTTTTTTATTTCACTTTGGCCTAATGCGCTTCCTCCACATATGAACTCACACAGTTGTGCTCGAGCGTGCATTGCCTTGAGCTCCGGCTGACGTGAACCTTACGGTCTCTTCAAATGACTCCCTGCTGTTAGATGTTCGCTACACCCGATCGGACAGGCATGTCCCGGCTCGGTGTCGGCTCGCTGCCTTTTATCTGGGATCAAATCGGAGCGAGTAGCTGTCCGCCTAATTGTATCACATTATCTCCTCATTGTTCTCAGCGAGGAAAGCTTGCCGAAAGCTCATCTGCCACATCATAGGGCCCCTATTAACCTCTGACCCCCGTTCCGTGTGTACGGACCCGGCTGCTCCTCACACCCAACCCTGGGCCCATTAACACATCGCCGAGGCCCAGAAAAAAACTATTTTGACGGGCTGTAATTGCTTCTAAGTGACGGGAGACAAAGGCGGCTTTTGAGCGGGTTGAGATTTCCTTTCGGATGGGATGCGAGACCCCCGTCGAGCCCGTCTCCACGCCCACCTTGCGGCGGCCCCGTTTGAAAGTGTGAGATAATGAGGGGTGGTTTTTTTTGGAGGACGGCGCCCAATTACATTCTCCGAATCAAGGGCGGAGAGTGCTGATTAGGCGATGCGTTCCCTTTCTCTGAGCCTCCGAAGCGACCTCCCTCAGGATCGGGGTGCGTAATGAGTTTACGTTAGCTACAAAAGGTCGGAGGTCGCTAAAGGTCGTGGCATTTCCTTTAAGGCAGCAGGTGCTGCCATGAGGTCATTCCGACTCGGGCTGCCAGTGAGGAGAAAACCGACAGCCCAGTCCGTTTGCAAACTCACAGAAACAAGGTCGTGTTTGTTATGACGGCGCGTCGAGCCAAATTGATTTCGTGTTACCTTCCTCCAGGACACAACTTGAGAAACCGGCAGGAATGGAGCAGATCTGTTCAAACAGAGCTAAATATATACTTGTGTATATAATCGCCTGTGTTGGTTTTGTTTTGCGGCTCGGGCTAAATTAAATTCTGAGGTAGAGCTCTGTTCCCGGAGGCTCTGAAGGTACGGGATACACAGGATACATTAGGTTAAAAAGCATCTTTTCCGGGCTTATTTTTGTTTGAAAACTCATCTCACAGAATCTAAAGTTACGTGGTTCTGCTACTCGTCGTAAACATGGTACTTTAACTTGTGCAAAGCTTTTTAAAAAGGAGTGCAACAAATCACAAATGAGATTTCTTAAACTTTCTTAAACAAAAGTGGAGAATCATTTTCTTTAAAACTATCACATGCTGTCTAGAGTTTCAGAAGAGATCTCAACATTGTCTCAAACTATGCTCAGATTTATCTTAATATGAAATCAAATATTTCTCACTATATATTTCCAAGACCAAATGTATTCCGAATTCATTTTACAGATTATGTTATGGAAGCCCATTTTCAGCACATACAGTATGAAAAGAAAATCATGCTTTGGTAAATCATAATTATGGCATAATTATAAAAGGAGAAAAACTATGAGATAAAAATCACAATGTCAAAATTATTAAATAAAAGTCAATTATGACATAAAAAGACATTATGATGACGTAAAAATAAGAAAAAGTCAATGATGACATAAAAAGTCATAATTAGCCTATTGCATACTAAATCATATCGATGGCATAAAAAGATAATTACCCAAGTTGTGATGTACTAAATCATAATTTTGAGAAAAAAATACAATTATGGCGTCATAACTATGTGATAAAAAGACAAAAAAAACTTTCTGTGACATAAATCATAACTATTACAAAACATTTCTACTTTTTAATGTCATAATTATGATTTACCAGAGAATATTTGTTTCCCCTTATTTAGTGGAAATGGGCTTCCATAGTATGTTGACAAATACTTTTATTTCTTGGGAGAAACCTCTGAGACTTAAATGAGACTTAATTGAGAACTGCATTAAGTTTTCGGAGCAATGAAAT
Source organism: Phoxinus phoxinus (assembly GCF_949152265.1). Lineage (NCBI taxonomy): Eukaryota > Metazoa > Chordata > Actinopteri > Cypriniformes > Leuciscidae > Phoxinus > Phoxinus phoxinus. The sequence goes on along the minus strand of NC_136891.1, from coordinate 5,213,313 downwards.
TCTCATTGGAAATCTCTTTCTCCTCAGTTTAGCCACTCATTGGAAATGTACATTATGAGGACGGAGTCTCCCATAGAAATGCTGTCATGCTTGTATTTTTAAGTCTGACGTCAGTCAAAGAGTCGAAGTGGCATGGGAGACTTTTAATACAAGTCTCTCAGTCTGTCATTATGAAACTGGAAACCACCTATCAGAGGCAGAGAGTGACTGATGTGGGGAACTCTGGTCCTGTCCGCTAGTTTCCTTTTGCCAGTCATTTCCAAAAGCTATAGCAACGGGTGGCCAGTGATGACATCATCACACTTCCAAAACGTATCAGAGACTGAAATGGTGCAAAAGTAAAACAAAATTCAAGTAAAAAACAAATAAATGTATTTTTGCAGAATGACATTAAGCTGTGTTGAATTTAGCAAACCTGGATTTTCAACAACCTCAGCAATCTTGTATGGTGTAGGCTATGGTGTATATGGCAAATAATTATTTAATTATCTAATCATTAATCAGTTTTTCATCATCCATTTCGTTAACATTACAGATATGTGACTGTGACATATTAAATGGAATGCCCATTAGGGGGCAGTCTGAGTCAGCGAATCTTATCACTATGCATGCATGCATTGGCGACGCTTTTCTCAAAAGCGACTTTGTATTTAAGGTATACATTACATCGGCGTTGCTAGCACCATGCTCTACTGTTTGAGCAACAGGAATGCCTTAAAAGTTATGTATGAAAGTCTTTGCACTTCTTAAAGTCACCATGAAATCACTTTTGTCAATAATTTTTTTTATGAAATATCGCGGTATTAATTTTAAATAATTTATCCGTGCACATCATTATTTATTTATTTTATTTGGTGTGCCCTTGTAATCTTTAATCAAAATAACTTCCCCCCTTCCCTATTCCAGCGACATCTTTTCTCTTAGACGTCTTGATGATGCGTTTACTGGTGTGAGGGCGGGACAACCTGTCACTCACATGAGATGGACCAATAGCAAACCACAACCAACCAATCAAGTCCCGGCCTTTTTTGTCTTGTTTGAGAAGCTTTTACTCGGATATGTCGGAATAGGGAAGAAAAGACTATTGCACAGATACCAGTCTTTAATCAAAACCAAGTTTTGAAAAATAATTCAAGCTATTTTTTTGCCTGAATAAAAGTGCGGATAGCTAAATCTCTGGCATTTTTTTTTCTTTTTTCTTAATTTGTGTTTTGAAGATGAACCTAAGCCTTATGGGTTTGAAACAAGATGAGGGTGAGCAAATGATGAGAGACTTTTCATTTTTGTGTGTGAACTAACCCATTAAGTCTCCTGAACCATTAGAGCTCAACCTCTGAGTAATAAAAGACACTATGAACAGCTGAGATCTTTTGTAACACTCACTCAGAGCCTCTGATCAGCGCTTGTCCGGATCGCTCTCTTCCCACAGTCCAGTCCTCATGTGACTTTGTGGATGAACACCTGCACAACACAGTAAGATTGTTGGGCAATTAGAGGCCTCTGACCTTTTCAAAGGGAGGAGAACCAAGCCCTGGTTTGGCCCTGTTAGGAATGGTATCACCCTACTCAATAGGCCTGTTACTGGCCTTGCTTGCTTACTGTTCCATGAAATGTGCCTGTGGAACAGTGCAAACTTCACTGAAACAGACTGGACACTGTTAGACAACAGTGCTGCCTTTGTGTAGGAATTGTCAAAGCTGGCCCTTTGCTGATGGTCCTCCCTTTCTTCTGTGCCTCAGCTGTGAGCAAACAAAGCAAACGCCAAGGCCATGAGCTTCTACACAGCCGGCCATGTTGGAATGCCTGTCAATTACGACAAGTGTTGGCATTTTTTGCCTCGATTTTGCTTTATTTCACTTTATGCAGGGAAAGTGTAAGCCGTGCATTGGTATGGAATTGAGTTCAAGGCAGGTCAACTAACTTTTATTTATACAGCCCTTTATACAAAACAGATTGTTTCAAAGGAGCTTCACAGTAATAAACAAGAAAATATAAGAATCAATGAGGCAAACTTCATCAGATATGAGACCAATTTAAAGGAACACTCAACTTTTTTTGGAAATCGGCTCATTTTCCAACTCCCCTAGAGTTAAACAGTTGAGTTTTACAGTTTTCTAATCCATTCAGCCGATCTCTGGGTCTGGCGGTAGCACTTTTAGCATAGCTTAGCATAGATCATTGAATCTGATTAGACCGTTAGCTTCTCTCTCTCAAAAAAATGACCAAATAGTTTCGATATTTTTCCTATTTAAAACTTGACTCTTCTGTAGTTACATCGTGTACTAAGACCGACAGAAAATAAAAGTTGCGATTTTCTAGGCCAATATGACTAGCCGTACCAGTAGCGCAATGATATTACAAACTTAGTGCCGGTCACGTTGGAAGTTACCGAGCTGGGGACTATTTTCAGGTGCTGAGTAATATCATTGCGCCTGCAGCACCCATTGTACGGCAGCACAGTTCCTTGATAATTACGCAGAAAGGAGAGTATAGTTCCTTGTCATATTGGCCTAGAAAATCGCAACTTTTCATTTTCTGTCGGTCTTAGTACACGATGTAACTACAGAAGAGACAAGGTTTAAATAGGAAGAATATCAAAACTCTTTGGTCATTTTTTGAGAGAGATGCTAACGGTCTAATCAGAATCAATGATCTATGCTAAGCTATGCTAAAAGTGTTACCGCCAGACCCGGAGATCGGCTGAATAGATTAGAAAACTGTAAAACTCAACTGTTTAACTCTAGGGGAGTTGGAAAATGAGCCTATTTCCAAAAAAAGTGGAGTGTTCCTTTAAATTCTGCTGTACAGCTGCTCTAAAAAGACAATAGTGTCATTACCCAGAAAGAAACATAGTCGTCCCAGATCCGTCTGGGTATTTAGCTCAAGTCAGTTCTGTGTTGATTCAATTTAGTTCAATAAGTGTGTAAACATCAATAACGAAACCAGTTCAATTCAGCTATAAGTAGCTCTACAGAAGACAATAATGTCGTTATTCAGTTCGAGTCAGTTCAATGTTGATTGGACGTTGAAACATTGCATTTTCAGATCTGATGTTACAGCAACGCAGAAACGTTATCTTATTACGTTCACTGCAGGAAACATTTCAAGAGCCAAACATCCCAGAGGAGATGCTAAAGCGACCAGTGCAAGACTTTATTACATGTTTTACTCCCAATTTGCTCCCTGTTTTGAGAGCTGGCCTACTGTAACTTCATTAAAAGTTAATTGCTTTTCCTTTCTAGCAGCTTTGATGTTTTGTCACCTGTATCAGACCATCACATAAGCATAACTACATGCTGTTTCAGTCGGCAGTTCTTACCGTAACCATACATGGGCCACTGGCAAAAAAAAGAAAAGGAAAAAAACAAATCAAAATGTAGATGAAATCTATAGACGTCTGGAGTGAAAAACCCGAATGAACTACCCGAGGCACTGCGAACCCAACAGCTTACTCCCAAGACAAAGATAGATTTGGGGAAGCGTTTATTTAAGCAGATTGGTTTTGCGACTGAGGGATTTTTCCTGTCCAAATGAAAACCAGTAGCACTCGGTTTGAGGCCTCCATTCACTTTGCATAATGGCTCCCAAGGTTGCTCTTTTTTATTTCTTGGCTTTCCGTGCCAGTATAATTCAATTTCTCAATCCAAACCAAATATTTGCAGTGTGGCCTACATTTCCACACTGAGCTGCATGCAGGTTGGCGGCATGGGCACTTACGCATTCCTCAGACACACAGAAGAGATGACTGACAGCTTAGCTTTGCCGTACACCTTGCCACGATACCATGCCGTTGTAACCCTCTTGTAAAACTTTGCTGTTGTCTTTTGTGAATGCCCCTACTATTGACTTGAGTTTCACTGTCTGAATTTAACAGGAATGCTTTAAAAGAAATAGTTCACCCAAAAATTTACATTTTGCCATTATTTACTCACCCTCGGGTTGCTCCAATCCCTTCTTTCTTTCTTTCTTTCTTTCTTTCTTTCTTTCTTTCTTTCTTTATTTATTTCTTTCTTTCTCTCGAAACACAAAAAGAGATATTAAGTATAATTAAGTATGAAGTTCATGGAAAGGAAAGTAGGTGGTAACAGAGATGGAAAAGCTTTTTTTTAAAAG